>NW_015164240.1:91380-121138 GCF_001447785.1 Gekko japonicus
CAACAGACACCCTGTGAGGTAGGTGGGGCTGAGAGAGCTCTGACAGAAACTGCTCTTTTTCAAGAACAGCTGTGCCAGAACTATGGCTTGCCCAAGGTCATCCAGCAGGTGCAAGTGGAGGAGTGGGGAATCGAACCCGGTTCTCCCAGATTAGAGTCCGTGCACTTAACCACTGCACCAAACTGGCTCTCAAGGAAGAGTTGAATTCATTGCTGAGCATACTTCCAGAATGAAGAGGAACTTGACTGATTTAATCAACTGGGAAATGTCTAGTTGGTAGCTCTGCCCTCCATCCTAGTGGAGGAGTTTGTAGAGAAAGCCCTAAGATGGATGATTCACCTGTATCGATGCTCTGGCAGTGTGCTTCTGTTGGGAAGCAGCAGAAGTAAACTTTCAGGTGCAAGTTTCTAAGGGCCTTTCTCTGGTCTTCGGATAGTGCCTGCAATCACTTGCCAATGCAAGAATTGATTTCTCCGCACTCGCTTTGGAAGGCGCTGCGAAATAGGAGTGCGCCTGATCTTCTGAGGTTAGGAGCACTTAAGCGCTCCCTTTGACTTCATCCCTACCTATTTTGCGCTCCCAAATCAGAGGGGGTGCTCGGCTTGGATGTTTGGTTTCGATAATTCCCTGCCGCAATTGGTAGGCAGAGGCAAAATTGCACCTGCGGTTGATTGCTGGCGCGGATTTAAAGGCTGCCTTAGAAAACGTGGCTTATGTTTTAAGGAAGGCTAATTTTCCAAAGATGATGGCGGTGTTTAGGGAAGGTAGGGGAAAGCAGCGCATAAAGAATGGGAGTCATGTTTCAGCGAAAGTGACAGGTACATGATTGAATAAAATGAAAGCAGATGTGACAGACAACACAAGGTCTTGGTAGAGACACAGTCGGTGATTTTTTTTTTTACAAAAAACAGCAAAAAAAAAATGCAAACATGGCCCAAAGAAGCAACTCTCCACATAGCTGTCAATCAAAGAGGGCTTGAAAGAGGTAAAAACAAAGATAAGTGCACAAGCTCCCTCCAAACCAAATTACTATCTAGATGGTATCCCCCCCCCTTCCTACCTGCTTATGCAGAATTATGCACATAAACTGCATACATCATTATGGCTAGCTGGATGCAGGTCAGACTGTAATGTACGCAGATTAATAATTGGGTGAATAATGTGTGATGAGACGGTGTGATTGGCGTGCACAATCAGCTGAAACCTGCGCTAGCAAATTAGGTCATTGCTTCCCCAGCGTTAGGGTAGGCCTGTGCGTCGAGACAGGAGTTGCCAACTTGGGATTTCAAATGAACGAGTTGCTGAGGGGGAGGGGGGGCTAGGCAGAAGCACCCAGGGTAGAACCTGATGGGTCGGTGTCTACAGGAGTCCAGAAGGTCCATTCCATCCACCACATGTCACAAATACAGGCTGTGAAGAAAGTGGACCAAAAGAAAAGGTTCCTTCCTTGTTCATACTCCAAGGTGGGGTCAGCCGATGGCTGTAGATAAATTTAAAAAAAATTTCCCCACAATGGATGAACGACTTATGGCAATTTCTGCCACAAAATGTGGAGACGGCAATAGTCTTAGATTATTTTAGAATTGGATTGGGTAAATTTATGGATTAGAGGTCTATCAAGAATTTAAAAGGTACCCCCAGGATTAGAAATGGGGATGATGTAAGGAGGCCAGCCTCCAGGTGGGACCTGAGGATCTCCCAGAATTACAGCTCATCTTCAGACAACAGAGATCAGTTCCTCTGGAGAAAATGGATGTTTTGAAGGGGCATTGTACCCCACTGGGGTCCCTGAACTCCCCAGCCTCCATCCCCGAATCTCCAGGAGTCTCCCAACTTGAATCTGGCAACCCAAACCCTCATCCCCTGGTGATGGCTGTAGGGACCTGGCAATCCTGGACAGATGTCATTGGATATCTGTTTGTTGTTCAGTCGCACAGTCGAGTCCGACTCTTCGCGACCCCATGGACCAGCTCCCGCCAGGCCCTCCTGTCTTCCGCCGTCCTCTGAAGTTTGCTCAATTTCATGTTCATTGCATCTATGACACTGTCTAACCAGATCATCCTTTGCCGTCCCCGTCTTCTTTGACCTTCAATCTGTTCTTCTTTGACCGATATCTGTTACTGGGGAGCAACTGCAAGGTAGAGTTGGGTTGCTTTGGCTCTTGTGGGCATCCTGGACATGTCTGGCTGGCCACTGTTGGAAACTGGATCCTGGGACCAATCAGTCTGGTCTAATAGGACTCATGAAGCAGAGCCTGGGAGGAACCTAGCCCCCCCAGTTCAGTATGGATTGCAAAACATGGTTTTACTGGCTAACTGATCATGGTAACTGTGGATCAAATATTTGCTCTTTGCACTGTTGCTGAAGCCAGTTGCCTGATGGACGGGAGAGGAAGAGGGAGACTTGGAGATAAGGGTTCCCATCTCTGGGTTGGGGAATTCTTGGAGATTTAAGGGGCGGAGCCTGAGGAGGGTATGGTAGGACCCAGGGGTCATTTCCTGCGGGAGCGCACAGGAGCGGAGCTCTGGCAGTAAAGAGCCCAGGGGGCGGGCACATGCAACAAGCCCCGCCTCCTGCTCCCAGCAGCCCTGGGCCACAAGGATCAAGAAGCAGCCAGGTAAGTTGCAGAGCCCCCCCCCAGATAGCAATCCAAAAGAGTCCAGTGACACCTTTAAGGCCAACGTTCAGGTACAACAGGTACAACCCCTCCTTCCGCTGCGAGGGCAGATCTGTGCATCCCTCCCCCATAGCTAGCCATCCAAAACGGTCCAGTGGAGCCTGAGCGGTGGGTGTTGCCTTCTGACACACTTCTGGTGATGGCAGGGTGTGTGCGGCGTATGCAAATAAGCTATGCTAATGAGTTATGCTAATGAGCTCCTGCACCTCTTTTTCTACGAGATGACCCCTGGTAGGACCTCACTGGGCTACAATGCCGTTGAGTCCACCCTCCAACACAGCCCTGTTCTCCAGGAGAACTGATCTCTTTGTCCGAAGATCAGATGTGATTCCAGGAGACCTGGAAGTTAGCAACCCTAACCAAATGGGACCTGTTCCAAAAGGTCAAAAGGAAGTGAAGCAAGGCAAGATGCATTCAGCTTGAAGCAACGTGCTCCTATTCGTGCATGCTGCTGGGTGGACAGGGAATGTTCTTAGGAAAAGATGATAGACGACAGCCAGGTGTGCTCCTATTCGTGCATGCTGGGTGGACAGGGAATGTTCTTAGGAAAAGATGATAGACGACAGCCAGGGCTCTTTTTGTAGAAAAAGCCCAGCAGTAACTCATTAGCATAATAGGCCACACCCAACAGCTGAAACTGATTAGCATATTGGGCCACACCCCTGACAGCACAGCTCATTAGCACATGAGGCCGCACCCCCACGTTACCAGAAGTGTGCTCATCCAGCCACACCCACCTTTCCCTTCTTATTCTGTTGACCTTATTTGTTGTCAAAACCCAGGGCCTTTTTTTGTAGCAGGAACTCCTTTGCATGTTAGGCCACACACCCCTAATGTGGCCAATCCTAATGAGTTCCTGCTGTTGGGTGTGGCCTATTATGCTAATGAGTTCCTGCTGGGTGTGGCCAACTTGGGAGCCAGCCGGAACTCCATTCCTGTGCGTTCCTGCCTCAAAATAGCCCTGTATGACAGCCATTCGAAGCTGTTGTACTTTCTGCAATTCTCTTTCTTAGTATGGGGTTCTGGCCAACAATTAGGTTCAAGTCCAGTAGCACCTTACCTTAGAGACCAGAAGAACTTTGAGGTATGAGCTTTTGAGAGAGAGAGCTCCCTTCATCAGATACCAATAACAGTGGCCAACAACATGAAGCTTTTGAAACCCAATCAAACACTTAGAATTCCCGAGACAGCCCAGCTGTTTCCCCCCATGCTCTACAATTGACCTCTCCCCTCTTAGAATGTTTGTGAACATTCTGTGACATCACATCCGGTCAACCATCCACCAGAGAAGGTTTCCAGGCAGCAGGAGACACTTCTGAAAAGCTTATTTTTATGTGTCATTTTTGGTTCTATCCATGCCATGCCCCTTGGACTGGGACTTTTTTTCTGCTTTCTAAAAACAGTCCCTGCTATATAGATTAGTTTTACTCAGGAATGTGAAGACTGAATGGTTCTGAGTCATTCCCCGAGGAGACAATTCCCCAATTTAATAGATTTCTCTCTGTCAGGAAGCTTTCTCTCGTGGAAGAAACCATTTTTCCTCTCTCCTAGTCTATATGAATCCACAGTCTTACATTTGGTTTGAGTCCCTCTGTGTGTCTCAAGTGCACAGACGTCTCCAAAGAGACAACATGTGAAGCTGCCAAATGGCAGAGATGCCTCTAAAAGGAGGCTTAAACTAAAATAATCCTTCTGCTGAAACAGAGTGTGACAAAAGGAGATGGAGCCGAAGAGGGAAGAATCAGGAATAGTTTCTGTTTTCACGCTAGGGAGAAAATGAATGTAGAAGGGTGGTGAGACCCAGTAGGGTGACCATATTGTTGTTTTCCCATTCAGGACATTTCACTCCCACCGATTTCCCACAAGCAGCTGCACCGCCCTCACTCTTCCCTTCCCCGATCGTATTCGTTAATTTCCCAGTACTTGCTGCACGGCCGCATTTTGACCCGCAGCATCCCCCGATTTCCCCCCGCATCTTCTCGATCTAAAAAAAAAGCATCTAGAAGGTGCGGGGAAAATCGGGGGATGCTGCGGGTCAAAATGTGGCTGTGCAGCAAGTAATGGGAAATTGACGAACACAATCCAGGGGAAGGGAAGAGCGAGGGCGGCCCTGCTGCTTGTGGGAAATCGGTCTCCATCTTACCGTTCACATTCAAGTTGTGCTTTTTAAGGGTATTTTTGCATTTGTGTGTGTGTGATGCAAGTTGGTTGCAGATAAAATCCTCAAACAATCAAAAAGGTCTTTCAAAAAAATCAAGCACTTCCTATATTGTATTGCCAATGTTTTGTGGAGTGTTTCCCTGCAGGCCAGGGGTCTCTGACCTTTTCGAGCCTGCGGGCACCTTTGCAATTTTGACGCAGCGTGGTGGGCGCAATGCCTGCCACAAAATGGTTGCCTCAGGAGGCAGAGCCAGGCTAGGGTTGTCAGACCCCCAGTCCAGGCAAGGGTCCCCCCAATTTGGGGGGCTTAGATCCACTGGGAGCCATCTGGCCAGCAGGGGAAGCTTCAATCCCAAACAGGAATGTTGCTGGGTGACTCCCTACTTCCCTGACTTCATGACATCAGCCGGAAGTGACTTCATCACGTCGTTAATGTTGGGGGTGATACTCTAGTTTTGGGGCGTTTGGGTTTTGTTTGTTTTTTTGCTTTGGTTTGCTTTCTGTCCAGTTAGAATGAAATCCTCTGAGAAAACAAATGTCTGACCCCAGTTCACTCAGTGAACTTCACGGCTCAGTGGGCATTTGAACTAGGGATGGGCGGATCCATCTTATTTATATTTATATTTATTTATTTATACCTTCGGTTTATATACCGCCCCAAACCTAGACTGTCGCCCCCCAACATTGCCAATGGACCTGGGACCCCTCCACCAGATCACAGATAGGACCTGGTGACCCTAATCCAGGCATAAATGACTGCCACACATGACCTTCAATCATACAGTGAAGATGCTTGTCCTTTGGTGGCAGCTGTTGCCAAAGCAGCATTTTTCAAAATCTGCAAAGCCAATCAAATCTACAATGGCCAATCAGAAGCCCTGCTGAGCAAAAGCCCCACCTCATCCCACACACTTCGGAAAAAAAACACTTAATGGGCACCGGGAAAGGTGTAGGGGGATGCGATGGAAGAGCGCGTGGTGACGTAAACAGCACAGGCACGGCGGAGCCAGATGTAGACATAGCCGGACCGGGGCTGCTAACGGGCTGCGCGCCAGATCGCCGAGCTGAGAAGACTGGCCTTAGACAGCACAAAGAATGGGACGCCGACCCCAGTGGGCCAGCGGAGGAAGAGAGCCGTGGAACAGCTAACCCACCACTTGGGTGCCGGTAGGTAGCCCCGCCCCCTGTAACATATGTGGCCATAGTCTAGGGAATTAACTTGCACTTGCAACGTATCTGTAAACCGCTCTGAGACCTTCGGGTCTGAGCGGTATAGAAACCGAATGTTGTTGTTGTAGTAGTAGTAGTAGTAGTAGTAGTAGTAGTAGTAGTAGTAGTAATATTGTAAGACTAATAAAATAAATTCTCTCCTCCTGTCTACTGATGAGGCCATGGGCACCATGTTAAGGACCATGGCTGTAGCTAGGGTTGCCAACGTCCAGGTGACGTCTGGAGATCTGTAGCTAGAGTTGCCAACCTCCCGGTGACGTCTTGGAGGTCTTCTGGGATTACAAATGATCTCCAGGCAACAGAGATCAGTTCAGACTCCCCTGACTTAATGACATCAGCCAGAAGTGACATCATCACATCGTTGATGTTGGGGGTGATACTCTAGTTTTTGGCAAAAACTCTATGGTAGAAGTCATTTTTACTACAGAGTTTTTGTCCCAGTACCAGAGTGAGCTAATTATCTCCCCTTCCTACCACCTACTCAAACCAGAATAGGTTCTGTCTTTGCTTTTCTTTTTTTTAACTACATGTTTTTTATTGTTAAAAGAACAAAGGAACAATAGAAGGATGGCTCATTCACAGAAAGATAACAACACTCAGAACAACAATAACAACAGTAACAGAACAACAGTGAATTTTCGTACTGTAGCTCACCCACTATTGTGTTTCGTATAGGAACAAATAATACAATATCCAGCCTAATAAAATACAAAATCCATGTATTTCTTGGGTAACTTATACAATTCTTTTCGGTTCGATGAAACGTACTCAAAAAAAAGGAAAACCATCTTTCAGCAAAGTCGTTACTCTCCGTAGGTGTTTCCGTTACAATCAACTGAGCCACAATTTTGTCAGCAACGGCTATACGGTTCGATGAAACGTGCTCAAAAAAAGGAAAACCATCTTTCAGCAAAGTCGTTACTCTCCGTAGGTGTTTCCGTTACAATCAACTGAGCCACAATTTTGTCAGCAACGGCTATAGCACATATTTTGGAGACTCGTCGTTTTAATGTAGGGAGCTTGTTCAGTTTCCCTGCGGCTCTCTCGCCTTGCCTATTTTTGCCCGGTTGACTTGCAGTCCCAGAGCTGAATGCGTTCTCTGAACGCTTTAATTTGGATTGCAAATATTTCCCACATGGAATGCAGCTATTTTAAGCTGAGGCATGACCAGGCCATGCTGACCAGTCCAGGAACGAGGGCAGGGATACCATTCTCCTGGTCGGGAGACTACAGAGATCTATTCTCCTAGACAGGGCTCTTTTTGTAGAAAAAGCCCATCAGGAACTCATTAGCATAATAGGCCACACCCAACAGCAGGAACGCATTAGCATATTGGGCCACACCCCTGACAGCACAGCTCATTAGCACCATGTTACCAGAAGTGTGGTTATCCAGCCACACCCACCTTTTGCTTGTTATTCTGTTTACCTTGTTTGTTGTCATAACCCAGGGCCTTTTTTTGTAGCAGGAACCCCTTTGCATGTTAGGCCACACACCCCTAATGTAGCCAATCCTAATGAGTCTCTGCTGTTGGGTGTGGCCTATTATGCTAATGAGTTCCTGCTGGGCGTGGCCAGCTCGGGAGCCAGCTGGAACTCCATTCCTGTGAGTTCCTGCCCAAAAATAGCCCTGCTCCTAGAGAAAATGGCTGCTTCGGATGGTGGACTCTATGACATTGCACCCTGCTGAGGTTTCTCCCCTCTCCAAACCCCGCCCTCCCTAGGCTCCACCCCCCAAGTCTCCAGGGATTTCCCAATCCATGTCAGCAACAACGGGTGGAGTGTCCCGGGACTTCCTGGGGCAAATGGATGGCCACCATAGAAACTGTTTCCTTTAAGGGGATGCCACTGATGCGACAGCTGATTGGTGGGATCCTGGAGCAATATGAGCAGTGGGATGGGACCACAGGTGCCACTGGAGAGACGCCCAGACTCTCACAGGATGCCTTCTTCTAACAAGACACCAGAAGTGACCAGGAGACATGCACAGGAGAACAGGTTCTCAAATGGGTTGCAAATGATATTACATCCCTACATGTAGTGACATCCCAAAGCAAATGCTGAGAGGAGTGCACATGTGGACAAGCATTTATTAAGAGATGAAGCTCTTCAGGACAATGGAGAGGTGGCCCTTCCTGGGTAAATAGAGTTACCAATCACTGGGTGGAGCTTGGAGATTTCCTGGAATTACAACTGGCCTCCAGACAACAGAGATCAGTTCCCCCAGAGAAAATGGCTGTTTCGGAAAGTGGACTCTATAGCAGGCATGTCGAACTCATTTGTCATGAGGGCCGGATCTGACGTAAACGAGACCTTGTTGGGCCGGGGCCACGTGTGCCATAAAATGTAATGCCAGGTAGCGGAGATATAAACTGTATAAAGGACACAAACAAAAAAGGTTGTTTTTAAACTTAAAATAAAAACGTGCTTAAAACATGAGCGCTCTTGCAATATTTCGTTTATTTAACAGTGTCTGATAACTGACACCCTTTGCTTGGAATCATTGCATCAAAATGTCTGTGCTGTTGCAATCTTGAGTATGCTGTTTGGGTGTGTGTCTGTAACCTGCAAGTGATGCAGTAGAAGCAGAACTGGAAGAAGCAACAGAAGACAGCCAGTTCCACTGCGGCGCTGATAGAAGCCATCAGGGGGGGGGGCTCGTCCGGCCCCCGGGTCACATGTTTGACACCCCTGCTCTATAGCATTATACCCTACTGAGGTCCCTCCCTTCCTCAAGTTCCATCTTCCCCAGGCTCCACCCCAAAAATCTCCAGGAATTCCCCAGCCTGTTCTGAGAAGACCTGTGAACATTTGCTGGGAGAATTCCACTAAGCCTTAGGATCAGACTAGATTTTTACTAAATCCCAATTTGAAACCAATTATTTATTTATTTATTTATTTATTTATTTCGACTTATTATACCGCCCTGACCCCAAGGGGTCTCTGGGCGGTATACATAGGTGGTTCTAAGAACGGTTGCTTCCCTAACTAGGGCCACACGGTGTAGGGACAGGGCTGCCTACTGGCACCCAGGTGGTGGGCCTGTTGTTTGTTCTCCAGCTCGGCTCTGTTTCCCCCAGCGGTCTTCGGTTGGGACGTTTGTCCTGGCAGTCAGGGTGGCTTCCTTTTTCGGCGGGACCGTTCAGGCGCACGGTCCATATCCGTTCCGGCCTCCGCTTGTGTCCATTAGGCTCCGCCACGCCCATGCTCCACGTCCTCGCGCGCCTTCCAGTTTCTGCCTCCGCCAGCCGTACAATGTTACACTGGCCGCCAGGGATCGCTCCAACGAACTCACCGCCACTGCCGCCGCCGCATCGCCACACCGCCTCCGCTGCCAATGCTCTGCTGCTGCCGATGTTTCTGTCGCCGCTGGTATCTCCACCATACACCTCGCCCGAGGAGGGTGCCCCCTACCCATCTAAGGGTAGGTACCCATTTGTCTACTCACATTATATATTTAACCGCTTTCAAGCCGCTGGGTAGGCGGGAGCTGGAACTAGGGCCAGGAGCTCACCCCGGCCGCGGTGGTTCTCGAACAGCCATAGTGGCTTTTCAAAGTTCCGCCACCGCTCCAATTGGGAAGTTATCTGGTAAAATGAACGAGGAAGGTCAAAGGAAGGTAAGTATTTCACAAAAGGAGGCACTGCCCCAAGGGTCTGATGCCTGACTACCTGTGTTGCTCAAACGTCTTGTGTATTTTACAGTGGTGTTGGTGGCTCAGTGGTTAAGATACTGAACTGCAGACTGGAAGGTTGGAGCCAGTTTGGTGTAGTGGTTAGGTGTAGTGGTTAATCTGGGAGAACCGGGTTTGATTCCCCACTTCTCCACTTGCACCTGGCTAGATGACCTTGGGCAAGCCCTTGCTCTGATAAGAGCTGTCCTTGAAAAAGAGCAGTTTCTATCAGAGCTCTCTCAGCCCCACCTACCACCCAGGGTGTCCGTTGTAGGGAGGGGAATGGGAAAGGAGTTTGTAAGCCGCTCTGAGACACGTTTGGGTAGTGGGGTATAAATCCAATCTCTTCTCTTCTTCTTCTTGTAGGTCGGCAGTTCGAGACCCGAGTGCTGCGTGACAGAATGAGCTCCCATCTCTGGTCCCAGCTCCTGCCATCCTAGCAGTTTGAAAGCAAGAGACTGCAAAAAAGGTAAATAGGTACCGCTTCGGTGGGAAGGTAACAGCGTTCCGTGTGCCTTGGCATCTAGTCATGCCGGCCACATGACCATGGAGACGTCTTCGGACAGCGCTGGCTCTTCGGCTAGGAAACGGAGATGAGCACCGCCCCCTAGAGTTGGAGTCGACTGGCTTTCGAGCAAGGGAGACCTTTAACTTGGTGGTAAACAAATGCAAGTTAACGATCACGCTCTTGCCATGTTTTCTTCTTCCCCCTGCTACATTTCTAGCACGCTCCTTTCTTTTCCTTGTCATTCATCGCAGCCCGAGTTCAATCCGCTTCTTGATCCTTCTTTTTTCAAACGAGAAAGGAAATCCACACAAGTGTGTCCGACCCTTAAGAGTCGATGCTTTGCATTTTGCTTTATGCGTCAGGTTGTGTCTGCAGGGGAGGAAGGAGGGAACGACTCTTACAAGCAATGAAATATTCATGGCCGCACCAGAGAGTCTGTCCGGCCCTCCCTCTTCAAAGGCCCTGATGTGCCGCTCGCCTCTCGGGAGACAAGTTTGAGAGCCAGGCGAGCCGGTAAAGTAACTTATTGTGTCATTAATATATTGGCCGTGTCATCTTCTCAATTGGAGATCGTTTTCATTAAAGCTGCTCTGATGTCCACGCTGGGCTTCTGAAACAGGCCGGCTTCAGATGATTTGTGGGTTCCTCCTCCTCTTCCCCCTCACTTTGTAAAAATCACTCGGAAGCAGGATGGATTAACCTTCTGGGATTGGAAAAGCCAAGGAGGGGGAAAAAAAGGTTGGTAGATGCATCGAACGGATGCGATAAAAGATCTTTTAAAAATGTGATTTGAGGAACCGTCATTCATCATCACGGAGCTGAAGTGAATTATTGTACTATCTCATGTACTGCATTAGGGCAGATGGGATGGAGCTCACAAGCACATTAGGAGTCCGATTTGATGGGACAGTCTGGGAGAATTAATAAAGGGAGGTGCCGCCTACCACACATTCCATCATGCCTGAATTCAGATCTAGTCCAGGAGCTTGTCCTTCTACTTAGGAATGAGAGGTGAGATGATAACCATCTTCAAGTACTGGAAGGGCTCTCATAGAGAGGACGGTGTGGAGTTGCTTTCTGTTGCCCCAGAAGGTTGGACCAGAATCAACAGGCTGAAATTAAATCAAAAGTATTTTCGGCTAAACGTTAGGAAGAGCTTCCTGACAGAGCGTAATGCCCTTCCACCCTCTACACTGTACAAAGAGGCCAGTCCCTTTGACGAAGAATTAGAACATAAGAACATAAGAGATGCCAATGTTGGATCAGGCCAAAGGCCCATCCAGTCCAACACTCTGTATCCCACAGTGGCCAGAAATACCAGTGCCATCAGGAGGTCCACCAGTGGGGCCAGGACACTAGAAGCCCTCCCACTGTTGACCCCCCCCCAAGCACCAAGATGACAGAGCATCACTTGCCCCAGAGCCCCTATCTATACCTTGTGGCTAATAGCCACTGATGGACCTCTGCTCCATATGCTTATCTAATTCCCTCTTGATGCCGTCCATGCGTGTAGCCGCCACCACTTCCTGTGGCAGTGAATTCCATGTGTTAATCACTCTTTGGGTGAAGAAGTACTTCCTTTTATCCGTTCTAACCTGACTGCTCAGCAATTTAATTGAGTGCCCACGAGTTCTTGTATTGTGAGAAAGGGAGAAAAGTACCTCTTTCTCGACCTGCTCTATCCCATGCATAATCTTATAAACCTCAATCATGTACCCCTCAGTCATCGTTTCTCCAAGCTAAAGAGCCCTAAGCGCTTTAACCTTTCGTCATAGGAAATGCTGATGGCACTATGGCTTGCCCAAGGTCATCCAGCAGGTGCAAGTGGAGGAGTGGGGAATCAAACCCGGTTCTCCCAGATTAGAGTCCATGAGCTTAACAACTACACCAAATAGACAGATTTTATTGCAGTCTCTCTGGTGATTCATAGAAAAGAGGTCAATATATCATAAAAGAAGAAGAGGAGGAGGAGGAGGAGGAGGAGGAGATTGGATTTATACCCCACCCTTCACATGGAGTCTCAGAGCAGTTTACAATCTCTTTTCCCTTCCCCTCCCCACAACAGACACCCTGTGTGGTAGGCGGGGCTGAGAGAGCTCTTGACAGAACTGCTCTTGAGAGAACAGCTCTGACAGAACTACAGCTTGCCCAAGGACTGGATGGGCCATTGGCCTGACCCAACATGGCTTCTCTTATGTTCTTAATGTGATGATGTCACTTCTGGCTGCATCACCTTCCCATATTTCTGCCGCCGCCCTTTGGAGCAGTGATTGGGAATGGAGGATCCAGGGCAGGAGGTCTCCTGCTATATCTGGTTAGCCTTGCCAGCCACTCTCTCCTGACCTGACCACAGAGGGTTGTTGTCAGTATAAAATTGGGGAAAGAACACTGCCCAGAGCATCTTAAAGTAAGAAGAGGGATAAAAGTGATGGATACAATGGAGGGGGGAAAAATATGGTGCCGATATCCAGGCCAGTTATCAGTCTGTTCCTGCTAACAACAAGTTTTGTGCTTTGCTTTCACATAAAGTTTGTGTTGGGTCTGGGTGGTGTGAGGAAGGGGCTGGAAGGAAACTTTTTCTGGGAGCCTATGGTGACTCTTGGCAGAGCTACCAGATACGTTTTTTAAAATCTCATTTCCCCACCAAAGACCTCAGCTCAGGTCTGCGTTCACAACCACCGTGTGAGGAAGGTTATGCTGAAAGAAAGAGAGTTACTAGTCAGGGAGAGCCAGTTTGGGGTAGTGGTTAAGAGCGCAGACTCTAATCTGGGAGAGCCGGGTTTGATTCCCCACTCCCCCACTTGAAGCTGCTGGATGACCTTGGGCAAGCCATAGTTCTGGCACAGCTGTTCTTGAAAGAGCACTCTCAGCCCCCCTACCTCACAGTGTGTCTGTTGTGGGGAGGGGGAGGGAAAGGAGTTTGTAAGCCACTCCAAGTGAAGGGTGGGGTATCAATCCAATCTCTTCCTCCTCATCATCATCATCTTCTCCTCCTCCTCCTCCCAGGTCACCCAATGAGTTTCAGATTGGGGATGTAGATTTGGGTCACCCTTGTCCAACACTCTAAAATGACATCACAGCGGCTCTACGTCTGGTAGCTCCGGTTCCAAATCATCATTCCTGAGGCCAGAAGGATAAGAGCATTCAGGCCACGCCTGGAGCTGGACCTTCCGAAGAATTGCTTCCCAAACTCCTCTTACTGTGTTTTATTTATATCTGTATTTTAAATTGCAGTAAGCCTCTTTGGGAGCTGAGAAAAGCTGGGTAAAAATACAGTCTGTCAATCAATCTTTTCTATTTAGGAGTCGCCCCTTATATAAAGAGTAACATTTTTTTAAAATTCTAGCATAAGTCTCCTTAGACTAGAACTGACTCTGTCTGACGCATGCATCTGACTTGTGTGTCTTCCGCGCGCCAGACTCCTGCTTGTTCTTGAGGCAACAGAATAACACAGCTGCCCCTCTGAAATGATTTTAATTTAGGTGTCCCTGAACACTCAAGGGGATTCACACAGACAGGGCTTTTTTTGTAGAAAAAGCCCAGCAGGAACTCATTAGCATAATAGGCCACACCCCTGACAGCACAGGTCATTAGCATATCAGGCCGCACCCCCATGTTACCAGAAGTGTGGTCATCCCACCACACCCACCTTTTGCTTCTTATTCTCTTTACCTTGTTTGTTGTCAAAACCCAGGGCTTTTTGCATGTTAGGCCACACACCCCTAATTGTAGCCAATCAAAATGAGTTTCTGCTGTTGGGTGTGGCCTATTATGCTAATGAGTTCCTGCTGGGCGTGGTCAACTTGGGAGCCAGTTGGAACTCCATTCCTATACGTTCCTGCCCAAAAATAGCCCTGCACACAGAGATCTCAGTGCTTTCTTCTTCAGCACCTTCTCTCCCGGAATTAGATTCTGGTGGGGTAGCTGTCTTGGCCTGAAGCAGCAGAACAAAGTCTGAATCCAGTGGCACTTTTAAGACCAACGAAGGTTGCGGTCACACGCACAAGATAACGCAGAGGGGGAAGCAAGGCAATTTGCTCCATAGGCATTTGACCCGCATTTGAGCGATCACACAGACCTTGGGAGCTGCAGGGTCAGCCCGCCACTGCATGACCAGATGAAACCGCGGGTGAATCGGGTTTTGTTGTTGTTGTTGTGTGTTTCCAGTGCGCTTCAACGAGGGATCGATGAGTCGCATCTCCGCACTGAGTGCTCCCAATGCAGTGTGTGACGATGTGCATACTGAAACGGGTCTGAACTGGCAGAGACGAGAGGGGGGGGGGGGGGACAACGACATAGAGTTGGGATGGCCCAATCAGACCCTCCCGACACCATGGGAGCGCGCTGGAGCGATCACACAGGGGAAAGTCCGTTCCTGGCCTGTAGCCACCTATTTGCTACCAAATTTTCCCCATTGTCTTTTTAGCCCATTTCTGTGGCGGAGCAAAACAGGTTGCCGGCGGGTGCGGGGTTCTCAGCAGATGTTCTCGTGTGATTGCACCCTTAAAATCTGCCTGGCACGTGGCTAATTCTGTGTGTGATCGTGACCTAAATTTAATTCTGGGTATAAGCTTTCATGCGTGTGGGGAAAGCACGGCCAAAGTGTGGCTTTTTAGAGCCGCACCAAAAGAGACACGCGGTGGCGGGATCAGATAGATCCCCTGAGCCGCTGCACAGTTCCTCCCCGGCATGATCAGATACCGGGGGGAAGCCACTGAAGAGAGAGTGAGGCAGCCGGCTGCGCATGTGAAGCTTACTAATAGTGCCATCCTAAAGTGGCTCAAGTGGTTAAGAAACTGAACTGCAGACCAGAAGGTCGGTAGTTCAGCAGTTCGAGACCCGAGCTGCCGCATGACGGATAGAGCTGCACCAAAAGAGACACGCGGTGGCGGGATCAGATAGATCCCCTGAGCCGCTGCACAGTTCCTCCCCGGCATGATCAGATACCGGGGGGAAGCCACTGAAGAGAGAGTGAGGCAGCCGGCTGCGCATGTGAAGCTTACTAATAGTGCCATCCTAAAGTGGCTCAAGTGGTTAAGAAACTGAACTGCAGACCAGAAGGTCGGTAGTTCAGCAGTTCGAGACCTGAGCTGCCGCATGACGGAGTGAGCTCCCGTCTCTGGTCCCAGCTCCTGCCAACCTAGCAGTTCGAAAGCAAGAAATTGCAAGTAGATAAATAGGTATCACTTTGGTGGGAAGGTAACAGCGTTCCGTGCGCCTTAGTGTTTAGTCATGCCAGCCACATGACCACGGAAACATCTTCGGACAGCGCTGGATCTTCGGCTTTGAAACGGAGATGAGCACCGCAACCCTCAAGTCGGATTCGACGGGCTTTTGAGTAAGGGAAACCTTTACCTAAAGAGAGTTAGATCCTTCTAAGTCCATTGGAGTCAGGGGGCTTTGAAGGGTATTACTCTGTTTAGGATGGCACCGTAGGTGACTTTGGAACCAGTGTTTCTCTCTCTCCACCTATCCTAACCTTACATGGTTGTGAATTTCAAATGGAGGAGGGAAGTATAATGCATTCCGCTATGATGATAACCTTGGAAGAAGAGCGGGGTAAAATTGTGATGCACAAATAAACATGTGGGAACACACAAACAAGACAGGATTGCAGCATGTCTGAAATAAAGCTATCTTATATCAAGCCAGATCATTAATTTACCAAGGTCAGTATTGTCTATTCAGATTGGCAATGGCTCTCTCAGAGTCTCAGAGTCTTTCACATCGCCTGATCCTTTTACCTGGAGATGCTGGGAACTGAAAGGAGGATCTTCGACATGCCAAACAGATCCTCTACCGCTGAGTCACAGCGCCTCCCTTTGATAATTTAATGCTGTGTACTTGGAGGAGCACACAGCAGACAGACGGTTAGAACTCACCGATTTAAATGAATAATATGAAATAATTTTCAGCATGGTTTGGTGCCAGTTTGGTGTAGTGGTTAAGTGAGTGGGCTCTAATCTGGGAGAACCGGGTTTGATTTCCCCCACTCCTCCACTCACAGCTGCTGGATGACCTTGGGAAAGCCATAGTTCTGTCAGAACTGTCCTTGAAAGAGCAGTTACTCTCAGAACTCTCTCAGCCGCATCTACCTCACAGGGGGTGCGTTCAGACGGGGGCTTTACATCAGTTAGGGTTCCGGTTGCAACCGGTGTACTCACCGGCGTTCACATGACGAACATCTGCCTCCTGTCCCTAACCGGTGTAAAGCCCTTTACACCGTTGCACTCTGCCACTAGGCCCCAAGTGGTGGTAAACTGAGTGCAACGGTTGTAAACGGTGCACCCTGGCGTCTGATCGTTCTCCAACGTTGCAGAGACACTTCCGTCGGAAGCCTGAGGCTTCCGGCTTTCCCCCGCCATTTTTTTAAGGGTGTCGGTTGTGGGGAGGGGAAGGGAAAGGAGTTTGTAAGCCACTCTGAGACACCTTTGGGAATTGAAGAGCGGGGTATAAATCCAATCTCCTCCTCCTCCTCCTCCTCCTCAAACCAGTTGGAGCCAGTTTGGTGTAGTGGTTAGGAGTGCAGAATCTAATCTGGGAGAACCGGGTTTGATCCCCCACTCTTACACTTGCACCTGGCTGGATGACCTTGGGCAAGCCGTAGTTCTGATAAGAACTGTTCTTGAAAAAGAGCAGTCTCTGTCAGAGCTCTCTCAGCCCCACCCACCTCACAGGGTGTCTGTTGTGGGGAGGGGAAGGGAAAGGAGTTTGTAAGCCTCTCTGAGACTCCTTTGGGTAGTGAAGGGCGGGGTATAAATCCAATCTCCCCCTTCTCCTCCCCCCCTCCTCCTCCTCCTCTTCTTCTTCTTCTTCTTCTTCTTCTTCTTCTTCTTCTTCTTCTTCTTCTTCCCATTGAGTACTGATGGTGTACGGCTGCACCTCTAGAATCAGTCAAAGGGGTGCATTTCCTTTCTCCTCTGGAGTTTAACTTTGGATCGGTGTAGTAATATCCCCATCCTAGAAGTGGAAAACAGAAGTGAAGACATACGGCTTCCCCAATGTGTTTTGTCAGATGTCTCTCAGGATTTCTCCTTAAAAAAAAAAAAGGTGTAAGAATTATGGGAATTGGACACAGTGCCACACAGACTGGGATGTGGTTTCTTTCTCACGCACACCTCGGCCCCACGATGCATGACCACAGCTTCTGTCTTTTTCTGCTCACAAAAAAAATGGGCATCTTATGGCCAACGATGGAAGATAATATATAAGGAGACGCAACCATAATATGCTCTAAAGGTCTTGTAAGAAGCCCTCCAAAGACTATATGTCCACTGTTCATTCCTCATTGTCCAAAAGTCCTTGGGAATTTATGGTTCAGTGCTAAAACTATATATTCCCATTAGATGAGCTTTTTTATGATGGATAGTGTAAATTATTTTAGGGTAGGTTTTTGTCAGCTAGAACCCATGACAGAGATAAATTTACATGAGGCCTTCTTAAGTGCTTTTAGGAAATTAATGCTCAACCCCCCCCCCCTTCAGTGGGAGTTGAAACGTCTAAGGTTGATAATTTCGATACCATCCAAGGACCACAGAAAGATGGTCTTTCTTCAGCACAAGGCCCCCAGTAGTTACGTCTAGTAATCCCTCTGTGGATTTTGTGGCAGCTGCACATCTACTAAACATGATGGAGAACTTGTGGCCACTAGGAGTTCTCCATCATCAGTCTGAAGTCATTTTAAAGTGCCATGAGGTCCCGATCCTGATTGCGCTTGCGGCAGAGTTCTTTCCCCCTCCCCTGCTTTTTTTCAAGTGTCAAAGAAGAAGAAGAGGAAGAGATTGGATTTATACCCCGCCCTTCACTTGGAGTCTCAGAGCGGCTTACAAACTCCTTTCCCTTCCCCTCCCCACAACAGACACCCTGTGAGGTAGGTGGGGCTATGGGGCCACCCCCCCCCCCCCGAACCTACCAGGGCCACCATTGGAAGCCCCATGCCAGCTCCGGATGGGGTACCTGCCGACGAAGGAGTTTGACGAAGACACGGGTGCAACGACGGGGGAGGCAAGACAGCCTGGGTGGGCCCATCGACAGCCGTGTGGCCCCTGAGAGGGGACCGGCCAGCCGGACGGGGCTACAACAAAGAACGAGGGGCTTGGAAGGGCGACGTCAGAGAGCGGAGATGACCCGACAGACGATGGGAGCCACAGCTTCGTCGGGTTCACAGGTCAGCACCGCTTCCGGCGTGAGGTTCCACCCAAGGCGCTGTTCCCTGCCGACTAAGGAGTTTGACGAAGACACGGGCGCGACGACAGGGGAGGCAAGACAGCCTGGTAGGGCCCATCGCCAGCCGTGTGGCCCCTGAGAGGGGACCGGCCAGCCGGACGGGGCTACAACAAAGAACGAGGGGCTTGGAAGGGCGACGTCAGAGAGCGGAGATGACCCGACAGACGATGGGAGCCACAGCTTCGTCGGGTTCACAGGTCAGCACCGCTTCCGGCGTGAGGTTCCACCCAAGGCGCTGGGAGACGCAGCCCCGTAGCTAGGGAATTTTTTGGGAGGGGGTCTTTGGGGGCTGCCAGCTAATTAAACCCAAGCACAATGCAGGTGGCATGTTGGGGCACTTTGGAGGCAGCCCAGGAAGGAGGGGGCCCAGATGAAAAACTAGGGGGCCAGGCCCTGTGGGCCCCATGTTAGCTATGGGCCAGTGGGAGAGTGTCCTGCAATATGAAGGGGGCGGGGCCTGCACGAAGGGAGTATGCACAGGGCTGGGAGGCGATGCTGGGAGAGGGATACAAGGGAAGTGGAGGCAAAGGTCGAGGACGATGATGCACAGCTGAGACTGGGAAACAGATAGGGTTGCCAAGTCTGGGTTGGAAAATACCTGGAGACTTTGGGGGTGGAGCCAGGAGAGGGCGTGGTTTGGGGAGGGGAGGGGCCTCAGCATAGTACAATGCCATAGAGTCCACCCTTCAAAGCAGCCATTTTCTCCAGGGGAGCTGATCTCTTTCAGCTGGGGATCAGTTGTAAAAGCGGGAGATCCCCAGGCCCCACCTGGAGGCTGGCAACCCTAGAAACAGACCGTGGCACGCAGTGCAAGAGAGAAGGGAACCACAACTGTCCCAACGCTCCTGAGGGGGCCGAAGGTCAAGGAGTTTGTAAGCCAACCTCGCCCCCTGACTCCCTGAGACCCTCTTTGGCCTCACTTCCCTTTAACCCGGTGTCGGTCCCAGCGACGCTCCCGCCCATCGGCTCTCATGTTAGCCACGGCCACCGGCAGCGGAACCCCGGAGGAGAGGACAGAGCCTCACACTGGCATTAAAGTTGTGAGTGAGCAATTTGGCGACTGCATAAATGAGTTTGCTCTGGAGCCATCCTTCTTGAGCTAAGACAAAAATGTGGGAGCCGAAGGCTAAAAAACTGTGAGATAGCTCACATTAACTCAACTTAGAGGGAACACTGTCCATGGCTCTTTTGACACTTAAAAAATGATGTGGGGAGGGGAAGAGCTCTGTGGCATGGGCCTGCTCAGACCTCTGTGGTATTTTTAAATTACTTTAAAATGGCTAGGGATGGGCACAAACTGGCTCATGAACTAAAGCCCATCACCAATTTTGGCCGGTCCATGTTTCGCAAAGTGATGTTCACAAACTGAAGAGCCATCACGGACTTCCACGAATTGTGATGCAGTCTGTGGCAGTTTGTGAAAAGCAGAAAGCAGGGGTTTAATTTACTCCGAGCCATTTAAACCTCTGCTTTCTGCTCCCCTCTGCTTTTTGTAGGGAGAAGAAAGCAGGGGTGTAAGCTTTATGTGGCTCACAAATCAATACAAACTGGACCGAATCCCCCAAAATGTGATTCATGCCCTTCCCTAAAAATGGTGATTGACTTCTCCACCATGTTTAGTTTGGCTCACAGCCTCTTTGCATGATACAGTTGTTTCCACTGGAATATCGATCGGATGATCTTTGAGGCCAGTGGCGCCTTTAAGATGAACAAAGAACAACATGACCCTGCTCTGCAACAAGAACTTGATTTCTGGGAGGACTGATTTCAGTGGTGCAGATCTGAACACATGTATCTATTTGTGTTGAAGTCATAAGAACATAAGAACACAAGAGACGGCAATGTTGGATCAGGCCAAAGGCCCATCCAGTCCAACACTCTGTCTCACACAGTGGCCATAAATACCAGGTGCCATCAGGAGGTCCACCAGTGGGGCCAGGACATTAGAAGCCCTCCCACTGTTGCCCCCCCCCCAAGCACCAAGATGACAGAGCATCACTTGCCCCAGAGTCCCTATCTATACCTTGTGGCTAATAGCCACTGATGGACCTCTGCTCCATAAGCTTATCTAATTCCCTTTTGAAGCCGTCCATGCTTGTAGCTGCCACCACTTCCTGTGGCAGTGAATTCCATGTGTTAATGTGTTAGTCACACATGCTACATGCAAGGATTTTATTTATGATTCCTGGACGCTCAAGATAAGAACATAAGAAGAGCCCTGCTGGATCGGAACCAGAGCTATATTTGGGCAGAAACGCACAGGAACGGAGTTCCGGCTGGCTCCCAAATTGGCCACGCCCAGCAGGAACTCATTAGCATAATAGGCCACACCCAACATGAGGAACTCATTAGGATTGGCTACATTAGGGGTGTGTGGCCTAACATGAGAGAGAGAGAGAAAGAAAGAGAAAACATCAGTTTTCGCAGGATGGGACCTGCAGTCAGAACACATCCAGAGAATGGTCAGAAAGCAGGGACAAGTGCCCACTACAAGTCATTTGCAATTGGCCTATTTTATATACATATAGATCTGTAGATCCCAATGGACAATTTGAAAGCCAATCCTATTTATCTCTATTTCATTTCACTTAGAAGGTGAAGAACCAGAAAGAACCCTTTTTCCTAGTGAGTCATCTTTGGGATGCCAGCCTTCAGGTGGGACCCGGGGATTCCTTGGAATGATAGGTCATCTCCAGACCACAGAGATCAGTTCCTCCTGAGGCAATGGATGCTTTGGAGGGTGGACACTATGGCATTATATGCTCCTGAGCTCCCTTCCCAAATTCTGCTCTCACAAGGCTCAACCCCCAAATCTCCAAGCAGTTTCCCAACCTGCAGCTGGCTCCCCAACCCCCCCACACCCTGGTGGCCGGCAGGCACATAGTAACCCTACATGCAAGAGAAGGACAAGATTTTTTTTAAAAAAAAAACTAAGGAGATAACACAACACTCAAAATGTTCAGTATGTAAACACGACCATGGAATCACACATTCCACAGTATCGCTGCTTGTAGCACCTCAAAGATCTATTGTGAGCAGTGTTCCCTCTAAGCTGAGTTAGCGTGAGCTAGCTCACAGTTTTTCAGCCTCTGGCTCACACATCTTTGTCTTAGCTCAGGAAGGATGGCTCCAGAGCAAACTCATTTATGCAGTAGCCAAATGGTTTGCTCACAACTTTAATGCTGGTAGCTCACAAAACAGAATTTTTGCTCACAAGACTCCACAGCTTAGAGGGAGCATTGATTGTGAGTGCAATTTCTCTCAATGCCATGCTAATGAGAGCTAATCGAAGCGTCGTTAATTTATTCCTCCCCCCGTCCCCCATAACAGCAGTCCTATTGAAATGTCAGGTTCTTCAGGGAAGATGCAGGTGCTGAGATTTGTTTTGGAAGAGTTATAGCACGGTGCTAGAAAAGGGCAGAACAAAATGCACCCCAGATCCCTATAAATGCCAGGAGGAAGTCACGTGGAGTCAGACAGAAAGTAAAGGGGGACTAGATTGGGATCCTGTCCCTTGAATTCTCCTTAACCCTTGAGTTGAAGCAAATCTCCACTGTACTTCGAGTACCAGCCTCCATACCAAGCAACAGGAAACAGATACAAAAGGCAGCAAATTTTGCACTAACTTCCAGATGTCTCAATATGATATTTCAAGGTGATTAACACATGGAATTCACTGCCACAGGAGGTGGCGGCGGCTACAAGCACGGATAGTTTCAAGAGGGAACTGGATAAGCATATGGAGCAGAAGTCCACCAGTGGCTATTAGCCACAAGGTATAGATAGGAACTCTCAGTCTGGGGCGAGTGATGCTCTGTATTCTTGGTGCTTGGGGAGGGCAACAGTGGGAGGGCTTCTAGTGTCCCGGCCCCACTGGTGGACCTCCTGATGGCACCTGGTATTTTTGGCCACTATGTGACAGAGTGTTGGACTGGATGGGCCATTGGCGTGACCCACCACTGGCTTCTCTTATGCTTTTATAAGAGGTAATTGGATAAAAATATGGAGCAGAGGTCCATCAGTGGCTCTTAGCCACAAGGTATAGATAGGAACTCTCAGTCTGGGGCGAGTGATGCTCTGTATTCTTGGGGCTTGGGGAGGGCAACAGTGGGAGGGCTTCTAGTGTCCTGGTCCACCGCTGGACCTCCTGATGGCACCTGGTATTATTGGCCACTGTGTGACCCAGAGTGTTGGACTGGATCGGCCATTGGCCTGATCCAACATTGGCTTCTCTTATGTTCTTATAAGAGGGAATTAGATAAACATATGGAGCAGAGGTCCATCAGTGTCTATTAGCCACAAGGTATAGATAGGAACTCTCTGTCTGGGGCAAGTGATGCCCTGTATTCTTAGTGCTTGGGGGGGGGGCAACAGTGGAAGGGCTTCTATTGTCCTGGCCCCACTGCTGGACTTCCTGATGGCACCTGGTATTTTTGGCCACTGTGTGACACAGAGTGTTGGACTGAATGTGCCATTGGCCTGATCCAACATTGGCTTCTCTTATGTTCTTAATTTGGAGGTATCTGCTTGGAAGATTAGGAACATCTGAAGGATTTTGAGTAAACCTGAACAGTGGAATTCATGGCATTAAGCTCAGGAATCGGTTTGCGTTTCTCCCCCCCTCCCCCCGAGACAAAGAAGGCACAAGGACTCATTGTGGTGTTATAGTCGAAACAGCTAATTAGGAGGTGTGATCTGGCTTCATATATTCTGACCATGCCTCCACCAGAGTGGCTTTTCTACTGGCTCCTGACCACCCACTTTCCCTTTAGCATGATGGGATTAGCCAGTCACCTTTGGGGCTAAGGAGGAATTTTGGGGTCTCCTCTGTTTTGGCTACTATGTGGGCTCTTTTTTGCAAGCTTCATGAGGTTTCCCCAGATTTTTACTTCATCCAGCCATATGCTATATGCCATTTGTACACCGTTCATGGATGTTATAACTGTATCAGTCTTGTGGGGGGCGGGGATGGTGCATAAGAACATAAGAACATAAGAGACGCCAATGTTGGATCAGGCCTGTGGCCCATCCAGTCCAACACTCTGTCACAGAGCGGCCAAAAATACCAGGTGCCAGCAGGAGGTCCAGCAGTGGGGCCAGTCCCTTTAAATGGGGTTTTGCAGAAAGCTGGGGAAACGGCTGAATGACAGGGAGCAGGCTGCTCCCTACCACTCAGCTGTTTCCAGCTGTCCTGTGCAGTCCCACTGCCATTTTTGTTTTTGTTTTCAATCACCCTGACACTCAGAGTGGTGGCAGGCAACAGGAGGTGATGTCAGGGGATCCCCCAGTCCTCCCAGGGGCTTAGCAGCCCTACACTCGACCCACTATCTATTGTACCCACTGGACTTCCTGTGGGTACCACAAAGACTTCCTGTCTGGTACCACAGGGCTTAAGCTAAAGACCCTTTGGACCACTGCCACCAGTGGGTACCTGTGGGTACCACAAAGACTTCCTGTCTGGTACCACAGTGCTTAAGCTAAAGACCTTTTGGACCATTGCCACCTCTCCATATCCTTCGGCCACCAGCATCATTAACATGGCAAATTATGAGAATAAAGACTCATGGGTCTGATAGATTTGCTGAGTCTTGGTGTCTTCCATATCTCTTAAGTAGGGATATTTTTTGGGAATTTGAGGCTAATTTTTTTTAAAAATCCAGGCAGTGAATAAGGTTGATAAGACCTGGATTTCAAGTTTTAAGTTACTGGTTTTAAGATTGCGTACCCACATCTTTCAATTTAAATTAAAACGACAAGGTATCGTACAATAAGACATTAAAACAGCACAGTTCAACCCATAAAACTACAAGGTACCTTGCAGTGAAAACAGGGTTGCCAGATCCAGGGTGGGAAACTCCAGGAGATTTGGGGATGGAGCCTGGAGAGGACAGGGACCTCAGTGGGGTACAATGCCACAGAGTCCACCCTCCAGTGTGTTCATGTTCTGCGGTGCTCATCTCCGTTTCAAAGCCGAAGAGCCAGCGCTGTCCGAAGACGTTTCCGTGGTCATGTGGCCAGCATGACTAAACACCAAGGCGCACGGAACGCTGTTACCTTCCCACCAAAGTGGTACCTATTGATCTACTTGCAATTTCTTGCTTTCGAACTGCTAGGTTGGCAGGAGCTGGAACTAGAGACGGGAGCTCACTCCATCATGCGGCACCCGGGTCTCGAACTGCTGAACTACTGACCTTCCACAGCCTGCGGTTCAGCGTCTAACACTTGAGCCACCGCAGCTCCTTCTAGTTGTCCTTCTGCAGACCAAAATCACTACCTTCTGAAACAGTGGTTTGTGGTATGGTATACGTGTCAGAAACATTACCAGACTGGGATTTTAAAATCTTGTGTGAACAAGACAGCCCATTTTTGTGGCTAAATTGTTATAATGAAAGCTCCAGATGGTAGGGGAATGGAATTCCATAGCTGAAAGGCCGTTACTTAAATGGGCCTTTCCTTGGTAACCCCCCTCCCACCCATCTCAGTTGTGGGAGAAGGGAGAAAGACTGAGAAGGGATCTCAGCCAGATTATAAGTGTTGCCTTCAAATTTTCCCTAAAGCGAAATGTGAAGCAATTTTGGTTGTTCTTCAGGAGAAGCATATGAGAAACTGGAAAGGAAGCCCAAAGGATTTGAGTGAGAATTCCACATTTTGTGCGCCCATTCTGCCTCCCAAACTGCTAAGTAATTAGAGTTCCCATTCCCACTATATAGAGAAAGATGGGAGTGTGGGAAAGAAATTTTGAATTTGTAGGGGCATTACCAAATTCTGCATCTACGCTGATCTGCTTTGAAAGTTGGGATTTTATTCATGATTTCTGGACGCTCAAGATAAGAACATAAGAAGAGCCCTGCTGGATCGGAACCAGGGCTATTTTGGGGCAGGAACGCACAGGAACGGAGTTCCGGCTGACTCCCGAGTTGACCACGCCCAGCAGGAACTAATTAGCATAATAGGCCACACCCAACAACAGAAACTCATTAGGATTGGCTACATTAGGGGTGTGTGGCCTAACATGCAAAGGAGTTCCTGCTACAAAAAAAAGCCCTGGGTTTTGACCACAAACAAGGTAAACAGAATAACAAGCAAAAGGTGGGTGTGGCTGGATGAGCACACTTCTGGTAGCGTGGGGGTGTGGCCTAATGTGCCAATGAGCTGTGCTGTCAGGGGTGTGGCCTAATATGCTAATGAGTTTCTGCTGTTGGGTGTGGCCTATTATGCTAATGAGTTCCTGCTGGGCATTTCTACAAAAAAAGCCCTGATCAGAACAATAGTCCAGCGTCCCATCTCACACAGTGGCCAGCCAGTTCCTCTGGAGGGCCAGCAACAGGGCATAGAGGCTGATGTTGCCTCCTGGCTCTGGGATTCAGAGGATTAGTGCCTCTGAATGTGGAGGTTCCCCTCAGTCACCATGGCTAATGGCCATTGATAGACTTATCCTCCATGCATCTATCTAATCCCCTTTTCAAGCTGGTTATTCCTGTGGCCGTCACAACATCCTCTGGGAGCAAACTCCACATTTATTTATTTTATATTTATTTATTTTATTTGTTAGACTTTTACCCCGCCCTCCCGCCGAAGCGGCTCAGGGCGGCTTACAGTCGTTAAAAACCAGTATGCAATTAATAGAATATCAAGTCTAAAACAATACAATCGATAAAATATTTTCATCACTCCCTGTGTAAAGTAGTGTTTCCTTTTGTCCGTCCTGAACCTACTGCCCATGAGTTTCATTGGATGTCCTGGAGTTCTAGTATTTGGGGGAAGGGGGGGGGGAAATTCTCTTTGTAACTCTTTCCACCCCATGAAATGAAATTGCGGTTGTCCTTTTCTCATCAAAATAGCAGATTTCCATAGTTGTCTGTCCTGAACCTACTGCCCATGAGTTTCATTGGATGTCCTAGAGTTCTAGTATTTGGGGGAAGGGAGGGGGGAATTCTCTTTGTAACTCTTTCCACCCCATGAAATGAAATTGCGGTTGTCCTTTTCTCATCAAAATAGCAGATATTCATAGCCAGAATGACAGCGTTTGTACCTGCTGTTGCATATAAATATCATATACCATCAAAAAAGGAAATAAAGGACTCAAATTAAATGGGGGCGGGGAATAGCCAAGAAAATAGGCAGGATGGAAGTGTTAATAATGAATATTTAAGAAAGGTCAGAGGAATAAAAAGGTCATATTCTTGCAACCCTCCTCACTCCAGCCTTCCCAGTATTCCAGAGCAAAGAACTGATGCACCTGGAAGTATCTACCGTGACCTGCACTATCTGCACACAGGGTATTTTAGCCAAGAAAATAGGCAGCATGGAAGTGTTAATAATGAATATTTAAGAAAGCTTAGAGGAATGGAAAATGTCATATTCTCACAACCCTCCTCACTCCAGTCTTCCCAGTCTTCCAAAGCAAAGAACTGATTTACCTGGAAGTATCTACCGTGACCTGCACTATCTGCACACAGGGTATTTTTTTTCAAGCAGATGGTTACAGATAAACACGGAATATGCAAGGATGTTGATTGATGAGTCACATACTGCCAGGTGAGCTGGTTGTGATGCTAAATCCCCCAAGGTTTCTGGAGGGATCTTTCTGCTACAATACACCCCATTGTTCTCCCTAATGCAGGGTTCTAAGAATAGGATTAATTAGCTCTCGCTGCCACACCAGAGCCAGGGAGGTTGTGTTCGTTTTCATTAGAGCTGACCTGATCTCGTCTCCAAGCCCACATTGTAATGATCGTTAACGATGCACCGGAGAGGTATTACTATTAGCGTGATGGGAAAGGCTCAAGGCCAGCTTGTTTATAACCCTAAGGTTGGCTCATCCGTCAAGTGAGAAAGATCTGTTTTGTTTTGTTTCTTACCTGGCTCGTGAATCGTCTTATGTCAGGAGTTTTCTGGCTGACACTGTTTATTGATGGGAAGTCATCGCTTTTACGCCAAATCAACAAGTTTGTTAATTTGTTTGTCGGGATTTCTTTGCAGCATCAAAAATAAGGTCTTTCTGGGAAGGAGAACCTGTAAGTTTCATCAGGAAATCCATTCGCTGCTGGGATTGCCAACTTCCAGGTGGTAAGGGGAAAAAAAGAACAAACTGTGCACCACCAAAATAGATATCAAAAGTACAGCATATTAGGATATGCTTGGCCAGGGTCACACGGGCTAGATAACGTGGGAGGGAGGTGTAGCTATTCGCCCCGGAGCAAAATAAAGCGCAGTAGCCCGATCACACGGTCCCCCGAGTCTCCGCGCTTAGGCTGTTAGCTGGTGATCACACTGCGATGCTGGAGCGTAGCAAAGAAGTGGCACGGCAAGTGTTTCACATTTGTGCACATGCGCAGTTCCGCGGAGCAGCACTGCTTTCAGTTACATGTTTGTGGGCATGCGCTCCCATGATCAGATGCCCGCCCCGCATTTCCCGGATACTACTGCACTTTCCATGGTACTTTTTTACAGCACATCTTCGGCGGGACGCCACAGGTTGGCCACGGGTACGCTATGCTTCCCAGATGTTGCGGTGTGATCGCGCCCCGAAAATCCACCTGACATTTGTGCCTTTAGCGTGGCAAATCCTCTGTGTGACCGGGGCCCTTATTGGACAATTGTTAATTTCAAAGAAAATGGTAAAACCATGGAGTCCAGTGGAGCCTGAGTGGTGGGTGTTGCCTTCTGACACACTTCCAGTGATGTCAGGGGGTGTGGCATATGCAAATAAGTTACGCTAATGAGTTATGCTAATGAGTGCCTGCATTTCCTTTTTCTATGAAATGACCCCTGATCTCGCCCAATCCCCTTCCTTATTATAGCCCCTCCCACATTGCTTTTGTTTAAGAGGACGCCCTCCTTCCTTTTCTCACCAGTGGGGAAACTGTTTGGATCCAGCCCTGCAGCCTTTAAAGAGGTTAAATAAACTTTCTGCTGGGAGCTAACAAGTCTCTGTCGACCGGCTCCTTGGCCTTCTCCAGGGCTCCGGTTCTCTAGCCTGGTAAGTAGAGTGACTTCCTCGCTTTTCTTCTGCTCTGCTTCAGATGTCAACTCCGCATTTCCTCATTTTCTGCCCGCTCCAAGACAAATGGAGCTAAAGCTGGAAGTGTTCCAGTGTCTTCAATGAATGACAAGCATATGAATGGATAGGGACCGTGGCTCCACGACAGCTTTAGGAAATGCAGAACTTGGAAACTGGGTCACAACCAGACAAGAAGGATGAGGATGAGGATGAGGAGGAGGAGGAGGAGGAGGAGGAGGAGATTGGATTTATACCCCGCCCTTCACTACCTAAAGGTATCAAAGGCCCCTGCCACACGGGCAGGAAACTGCAGAGGAGAAGTGTGGCTGTTTGCCCCGGGGCAAACTAACATGCAGTAAAGTGATCAGACCTACTGTGGAGGTTCTGTGGAGGTACTGTGGAGGTTCCATGGCAAGGGAGAGGTGCCGATCACAACACACGCCTGCGCGCAATGAAGAAGCGCGCGGCGCGGCGAACTGGTTTTCTTTTTTTGTGTACACTACGAATGCGCATGCTCCGTTGGGTGCGTGTGCGCATCCACGGAGACGTGGGGGGAAAAAAACCCTTTTCCGCAAGGGGACATGGGCGGGCGCCGGATACCACCGGAAACGCGATCAGACGCCCGCCCTTGCCCCGCAGTTTCTGGAAACTAGTACCTCCAAGGTACTAGTTTTTTGCTGCGCTTTTTCGGCAGGAAGCCTCAGTTGTGCCACGGAAGCACTACGCTTCCCAGATGTGCTGGTGAGATCGCGACCGGAAACTCCGCTTGTCTTCCGTATCTCTTGCGTGGCTAATGTTGCGTGTGACCGCAGCCTTAGAGTGGCTTACAAACTCCTTTCCCTTCCCCTCCCCACAACAGACACCCTGTGAGGAAGGTGGGGCTGAGAGAGCTCTGACAGAAACTGCTCTTTTTCAAGAACAGCTCCTATCAGAACTACAGCTTGCCCAAGGTCATCCATCCAGGTGCAAGTGGAGGAGTGGGAAATCAAACCTGGTTCTCCCAGATTAGAGTCCGTCCACTTGACCCCTACACCAAACTGGCTCATTATCCGAGAGTACTTCTGTCACTGCAGTACCATTGTTCCACACTAGGTGGCTGATAAAGTGCAACAAAATGATGATGATGATGAAGAGGAGGAGGAGATTGGATTTATACCCCACCCTTCACCACCTGAAGGAGTCTCAGAGCGGTTTGCAATCCCTTTCTCTTCCTCTCCCCACAACAAGCCAGCCTGTGAGGTAGGTGGGGCTGAGAGAGCTCTTTTGAGAACTGCCCTTGAGG
>NW_015164240.1:121148-127772 GCF_001447785.1 Gekko japonicus
AAAGAACCTGTCAATGACCCAAGGTCACACCAGCAGCTGCATGTGGAGGAGTGGAGAATTAAACCCGGTGCTCCCAGATTAGAATTTGCGCTCTTAACCACGGCACCAAACTGACTCTCAAGTAAGTACACAATCCTTGCAAGTAATTCACACCAAAATTGAATTCGCTTCGCTTGTTGCAATGCCATTTTCTGTTCTCTTTTGTGTCAGTCACGCATCGTTTTGATCTATTCACAATTTAAAATTATTTGTATTTCAAGTGCTGTTACATCTGTAGCCTTGGCAGGGTTGATCTGGACATCAGACAGCTGGCTGGGACCTGCTGTTTGGCCCACGCTCCAGAAGCATGAAGCAAGGTACCATGACATACACAGAGTGTTGCACAGTTGACTAGACAACATAGCCCCTTCTTGTACAAATACATTGGGGAGGTACTGTGGCTTGGTGGTAGAGCATCTGCTTGGCCTGCAGAAGAGCCTAGGTTCCGTCCCCCTTGCACCTCCAGTTAAAAGGACCAGGCACCAGCAGGTGATGTGAAAGGCCATTCTCAGGTCTCTCTTCTATCTGCGGCTAAGACTGCCATTGCCACAAATTGGAAAAATGCACTGATACCCTCTCTCTCACACTGGCATTAAAAAGTTGTGGGATTTTTACCTTATGGCTAAGCACAGGGGTCATTTCCTGCAGGAGCGCACAGGAGCGGAGCTCCAGCAGTAAAGAGCCCAGGGGGCGAGCAAATGCAACAAGCCCCACCCCCTGCTCCCAGCAGCCCTCGGTCAGAGCAAGAAGCAGCCAGGTAAGCTGCAGAGCCCCCTTGGCCCCCCGGTCCAAAACAGTCCAGTGGCACCTTTAAGCCCAGGTTTTATTCAGGTACAAGCTCTCCCTCCTCTGCGAGGACAGATCTGCACGTTCCCCTCCCCCAATAGCTAGCAATCCAAAACAGTCCAGTGGAGCCTAAGTGGTGGGTGTTGCCTTCTGACACACTTCCGGTGATGTCAGGGGGTGTGGCAAATGCAAACAAGTTATGCTAATGAGTTATGCTAATGAGCTCCTGCACCTCTTTTTCTACGAAATGACCACTGGTTTTATGTAATTTGCTGCTACCTTTGGATTTTACTGTTTTAATGATTTTAATGTAATGTGCTTTTATCGTAATGAGTCCTTGATGCTGTTTGTTGTGATCCGCCTGGAGCCCACTTTGGGGAGGGCAGAATAAAAATCTGATCACCAACTGAACAAACAAATAAATAAGATCCCAGGATCAATCCCCGACATCTCCAGCTAAAAGAATCAGGTGTGGGTGATGTCAAAGACCTCTCTACCTGAGACTGTGCTGTAGAGAGCGGCTGCCCATCTGAGTAGACAATACTGATGGTGGACGAGTGGTCTGATTCAGTATCAGACAGTCTCGTATGAGAGCTGGTCACCCTAGAACTGGCTTGCTTTCCCCTCAGTGATGTCATTGCACTGCCAAATCTGATTGGCTGCACAGCTCCCTGATTGGCTGGGATCTGTCTACAAACATGTCTTCACTAGAATATAATCAGGGGTCATTTCCCGCAGGAGCGCACAGGAGCGGAGCTCCGGCAGTAAAGAGCCCAGGGGGCGGGCACATGCAACAAGCCCCACCCCCTGCTCCCAGCAGCCCTCAGTCAGAGCAAGAAGCAGCCAGGTAAGTTTCAGAGCCCCAGTCCAGTGGCACCTTTAAGACCAAGCTTTATTCAGGTACAAGCTCTCCCTCCTCTGCGACGGCAGATCTGCACATCCCCCCAGCCGCCCCAATAGCTAGCAATCCAAAACAGTCCAGTGGAGCATGAGCGGTGGGTGCTGCCTTCTGCCACACTTCCGGTGATGCCAGGGGGTGTGGCATATGCAAATAAGTCATGCTAATGAACTCCTGCACTTCATTTTCTATGAAATGACCCCTGAATATAATGATACAAAAGTAGCAGCCGGGGGGGGGGGAGGGGAAATGGACAGCAGAGAATATTTTGGGGTGAGGGGTGGGAGAAGTTCACATTAAGGGGTTGGCAGTTTGGTGATATACGGCACTGCCCATGCTGGTTACAATAGTAGAATAGTAGAATTTATTACGGTTGCTAGACCAGCCACATAAATATAGTTATAATAATAGTTTTGGGAAACATACAGGGTGCGTTCAGACGCGGCGTGTCAACCCGCATAAACTGAAAAAGCTGTGGGCGTCGGCTTTTTTTAAAAAAACACAGTTTGAGCATGCGCATAGGCAGCCATTCACAGAATGGCAATCTTTGCGCATGCTCAAAACACCCCATATTACATTTAAACTTTAAAGGTAAGGACTTACCTTTAAAGTTTAAAGACCAAACTGGTCTCCCTGAAGTCCCGGACTCCTCCGGAAAGTTAAAGTAGGGGCTTTTTTAAAAAAACCCAACAAAACAAATGCTCAGGGCGAAGCTTCGCCCAAGCGCATATCGCTCAGTTTTTTAAAAAAAATGGCGGAGGGGAAACGGAAGCCTCAGGCTTCCGACAGAAATGGCTAGACACCGGTGGAGAGCGATCAGACGGAGGGGTATATCGAAAGCAACCGTTGCACTCAGTATACCACCACTTGGGGACCTAGTGGCAGACTGCAACGGTTTAAAGGGATTTACAACGGTTAGGGACGGGAGGCAGATGTTCGCCGTCTGAACGCTGGTAAGTACACCGGTTGGAACCGGCACCTATACCGTTGTAAATCCCCCATCTGAACGCACCCATTGAGTACAAGATATACAAAAATAAATGATTGTAAAACCTATTTAAAATATAGCTTCCACGCAGGTTTTATTATTGTCTCAAAATTAAGAATGGGTGGACATTAGCGATCCTAATTCATATGCACATTAAAAAAAAAAAAAAGCCCTTCTGACTGCGTTTCCGGAGAAACAACATGGGATATTAGAGCAAGCCAATCATATGTTGCTAAAACTCTCTTTGTTAATTATTAGTTACTTGGAGTGGAGTGATAAAAGCATCTTTAATATGCAGTAGCCCCTTTCTTCATGGCCTAATTAAAGAAAACACTCAACAAATGGGCAAATGGGTTCATTACTGCGGCTTCTTTTTTTTAAAAAAACACACACATGGATTCCTTTTACATTTCGAGGAAATGCATAGCTGTGTTTTCCCTTTCTGAATACATGCTGCTGTTCTCTATAATTATGATCAGAGAGCAAACAATCTGCTGATTAGAGCTGGCCCTAATGCTATTACCTGTCAAATTATTGACTAAGGGTAGCCGCTTGTCAACAAAGCCTTGATTTAAATTTCCGGAAGTGAGCACCAAAGCTGCTCTCACTCCTTGTAAATTCACAGCCTGAGCATCTAACATCTGCCGGCTTCGTGTCATCCTCTGAAACCTACAAGTGGAGGATTATTTTTGGAAATCGAGAAATGCGTGTGGAGGGGAAATAGAGGGAATAGCGGAGCTGCAGCTGAATCAGGGATGCCGCAAAAAGAAATCACTGAGGTTAAACCAAATGGCCGTGTGATAATAGAATCACGGGAATTGGAGGAGAGTGTGTGTAAATACAGTTGAAACGTGGCTTACTATTTCCTCTCTTTTTTTCCTGGAAAATCCCATCAGTTGCCTGTCAGTTAAGGTTTTGCCTGCCCACTAAGATCTTGAACTCAAGGCCTTCTCCTGAAGAAGTTAGGTGGGATCATTCATGACCAATGGCAGGACTTCTTCTATGGTAGGACTCTGATTGTGGAGTGTGTTCCCCATGCTACCAACTGTAATGAAATGTAGGCAAAGGCAAAGGGAGGAGGAGGAGGAGATTGGATTTATACCCCACTCTCTATGGTGGGCCAGGACATTAGAGGCCGAATCTTCATTTGTCTTTCCCACCGGTGTCCCAGCCTTTTGACTCCATCTTCAAAAAAGCTGTTTACATTTGGTATCATTTTCACACCTCAACAGTGCTAGCATACTTTTGCACGTCCGCATATATTTATCATCCTTTCGGGGTGGCTCCACTGTCATTGCACCTCCGCACTGCTTTAAAAGAATCTTCTCCAAACAACATTCAAACAAGCGTAGAGAAAAATGGCGTCACAGCAGCATAAAACTGATACCCCGGCCCAAGGCTGTACTGACTGCAGAGTCATGCCCGAATGGCCATAAAATGGCCATGAATCTATGCAGATGGCTACCATAAAACCAAGAGGTCAAACGCTTTGCAGTCCGGACACTGCCATAAAATCCAACAATCAATCAAAGTGAAAGTGGCATGCAATGTAGAGGGGGGTTTCTGTTCCAGTGTGAGTTTGATAAAACAGCAGCACGAATGCTAGGTCAGGGCCGGCTCACTCACTAGGCGAACTAGGCGTTCGCCTAGAGCGCGCCAGCCCTTAGGGGTGCCAAACTGCACCCGCCCCCCCGCCAAAAGCCCTGCATTTCTGCAGCCAGGTGACTCCCGCCATTGCCTCTGCCACCAAGAGGAGGCCCGGGGGAGCAATGGTTGTTGACCCCCCCGCCGGTCAGCCTCTTCTCTGGGTGCCCTGACAAGGGGTGCCAAACTGCACCCGCACCCCCCACCAAAAGCCCCCCCACTGGCTCTGGGGGGGCACCGTGGCACGGGTGGGCACCGTGGCACGGGTGGGCACCGTGGCACGGGTGGGCACCAGAAGGGATCCTCGCCTAGGGTGCAAAATAAACTGGGGCCGGCCCTGTGCTAGGTGCAGATTGGGCCAATCTTTCCACTGCCACCGTTTAGTAGTTTTAAAAGAGTATCTCCAACTTTTCAGGTGGTGGCTGAGGATCTCCTGGGATTATGACTGATCTCCAGGAGACATTGTACTCCTCCTTCACTCAAGCCTTTTCCCTTTAATTCATCTCCCAGCAACTTGGTGCTCTAAATGACTTCACCAGTAGTCTGCTCCTCAATTGGATTTTTCCTAGAATAGGGGGGGGGGGGAATGCTTCTTATCACTGCTAGATAATAAGTGTGGGTGCTCATTAAAAGTTTAGGTGTCACTTACACCCTGGAAAATAAATAAGGATATGCACCAGAGACAGTGATTCATGATCGTTCCTTAGGAAAAACAGGACTTTTCAGTGTTCGTTTCTTGGCAATCAGTCTCGGTTGGTGCACTGGGGAAAAGGGAGGGGGGACTTCTTTCAATTCTGCTTAAAAATAGCACCTTCTTGGACTAAGGTTAGATTGCAAGCATGTAAAATGATCCCAAATTTAAGGATATTTGAAATGTATGGAAATCTTGCCCGCCGGCTATTTAAAGACCAAGGACACATTTAAAAGAAAAGTAGCTCATGTGGATAATGATAATTTTTACAGAAATCTGTGTTGTGCGAGTTAGAACTAGCGATTTCTCAAGGGACGCCATCTCAGCAGACAAGCGTCTCTGTGTTCTGTTTTGTTTTCAATTTTAATTTTGGCTGTAAGTTGGCATGGTGTTCAAACGGGGAAAAAATGAATTGGGGAGGTTTGTTTCATGCTTGTTTTACCATGGCACACCCATGTTATCTTGGCAAAACTTCCCCTATTTCCTTGTCTAACGAATACAAAAGGGATATCGAAAATATGTTATTAGTGATTAGTCAACTTCAAGCAGCATGACTGTGCACTCCAAAAACCTTGCTTTTTAGAAACTGTTCTACATTACTTTATTTTATTTTAAATGGGGATGGTGTACTTTAAACATGCGTTTCTTGCACTGCGGAATTGAAATTCACAACATATTTGCATGGAGAGGCACTGCATTGCATAGCTAGCTGACATTCCATGGATGTCATGGTGCTTGAATCCGCATTAATGCTTGTTTTTAGCAGGTAGAATCATAGAATCATAAAATCACAGAAGGCCATCGAGTCCAACCCCCTGCTCACTGCAGGATCAGCCAAGCGCATCCCTGACAAGTGTCTGTCCGGCCGCTGCTTGAAGACTGCCAGTTGCTCTCCACATTTAAAAATGGGATTACATCCTTTGAGCAGGTGTTTCTTGCACTGCTGGTTGAGAGTTACATGAAGGCTGTTGTATTCTGAATCAGACCCTTGGTCTAGCAAGGTCAGTCTTGTCTGCTCCAACCGGCAGCAGCTCTCCGGGGTCTCCAGTGGAGAAAGGTCTTTCTCAATCAGTATTTTATTGAAATTTTGTAAATACTACAAAAATAGTGCAAACAAAATGCAAAAATGCACAGCGAATTTATACAGCTCATCAGGGCTTTTTTTTGTAGAAAAAGCCCAGCAGGAACTCATTAGCATAATAGGCCAGACCCAATAGCAGAAACTCATTAACATATTAGGCCACACCCCTGACAGCACCACTTATTAGCATATTAGGCCGCACCCGCGTGTTACCAGAAGTGTGGTCATCCAGCCACACTCACCTTTTGCTTCTTATTGCCAGTTTGGTGTAGTGGTTAAGTGTGCAGACTCTAATCTGGGAGAACCGGGTTTGATTCCCCACTCCTCCACTTGCACCTGCTGATGTGACCTTGGGTCAGTCACAAGCTCTGGCACAGCTGTCCTTGAAAAAGAGCAGTTTCTGTCAGAGTTCTCTCAGCCCCACCCACCTCACAGGGTGTCGGTTGGGGGGAGGGGAAGGGAGTTTGTCAGCCGCTCTGAGACGCCAAGTGAAGGGC
>NW_015164240.1:128404-146603 GCF_001447785.1 Gekko japonicus
TTCCTACAGGGGGGGGGGGGCGCTCCTTTTGTATCTCGCGAACGCTTCTTCCCTTTCACAGAAGTCTCCAAAGAATCACCCAAAAGGAGAGATACCAAAACACGGGAGTGCTTTTTACATTTGCACATTGTAACGTTTTTCCATCTGCAATTCTCGAGAGGCAGTGCAGGCAAACCCTACAAGGACTGTGTACTTGTAAAGCAAGAGGGACAACTGTGTTCTTGTTTTGTCGTTGGTACAAAAGAGTTAGGTAAAAGGTAAAGGTTGCCTTGCTCGAAAGCCAGTCGAATCCGACTCTAGGGTTGCGGTGCTCATCTCCATTTCAAAGTCGAAGAGCCAGCGCTGTCCGAAGACATTTCCGTGGTCACGTGGCCGGCATGACTAAACACGAAGGCGCACGGAACGCTGTTCCCTTCCCACCGAATTGGTACCTATTTATCTACTTGCAATTTCTTGCTTTCGAACTGCTAGGTTGGCAGGAGCTGGAACTAGAGACGGGAGCTCACTCCGTCATGCGGCACACTCGGGTCTCGAACTGCTGAACTACCGACCTTCCACAGCCTGCAGTTCAGCGTCTTAACCACTTGAGCCACCGCAATTAATCTCAGAGTTAGAGATTATGTCATTGCTCTGCTCTTGGCTATGGTACCAAGGAGACAGAGGGCAACCAAGATGATTGGAGGGTCGGAGCACCTTCCCTATAAGGAAAGGCCGAAGAGTCTGGGACATTTCAGTTTAAAAAAGAGGCAGTTAAGGGGGGAGGTGGCTCAAGTGGTTAAGACGCTGAACTGCAGGCTGTGGAAGGTCAGAAGTTCAGCAGTTCGAGACCCGGGTGCCACATGACGGAGTGAGCTCCCGTCTCTAGTTCCAGCTCATGCCAACCTAGCAGTTCGAAAGCAAGAAATTTCTTTACATTAAAATGTGGAATCTGTTGCCAGAGGATGTAGTGATGGCCCCTGGCACAGACAGCTTTAAAAGAAGGAGGAGGAGGAGGAGATTGCATTTATACCCCGCCCTTCATTCGGAGTCTCAGAGCGGCTTACAAACTCCTTTCCCTCCCCCTCCCCACAACAGACACCCTGTGAGGTAGGAGGGGCTGAGAGAGCTCTTTCCAGAACTGCTCTTTCAAGCACACCTCTGACAGAACTATGGCTTGCCCAAGGTCATCCAGCAGCTGCAAGTGGAGGAGTGGGGAATCAAACCCGGTTCTCCCATATTAGAGTCTGCATACTTAACCACTACACCAAACTGGCTCTCTCTACACCAAAGTTGGGTTTTTATACCCCATGTTTCTCTACCCGAAAGACTCTCAGAACAGCTTTCAATCTCCTCCCCCCACACACACACACACAACAGATACCCTGTGTGGTAGGTGAGGCTGAGAAAGTTCTGAGATGACTGCTCCTGAGAGAACAGCTCTCAGAGAACTTTGACTGACCCAAGGTCCCCCGGCAGTTGAACGTGGAGGAGTGGGGAATAAAACCTGATTCTCCCAGATTATAGTCTGCTGCTCCTAACCACTACACCACACTGGCTTCCCAGGAGGGTAGCAGGACATGCCTCCATGGATGCTCAGAATCAGCTCCAGTTGAGAGCTTCTGTCCCCGAGAGGAATACATTCAATTGAACTGTATTGACCAGAGTTTAGCTGGAAAGCACCCTAAAACCTAGCAAACAATATTTCATTATAATAACAATAATGATGCAACAGTCCTGAGCAAACCGCTGGCCCACAACCTTCCCCTGCTCAGCAACCCACAAAGTGCCTGCATGTTGAACAACGTTCAGCTATTTTATCGTTAGGTTTCAAATAGTTATTTAAATTTAATTTCAATTAAATTGTTAGGGTTGGAATGAAGTCTCTGGTAGCCTTTGATGCCATTTGTGGGGGGGCAGTGAGATAATATTATTAATGAGCTGAGCTTCCCAAATAACGGTAGATTTTGTGCCAATCTTGGGAGCAATAGAGCGGCTTCATTTGAGAAAGCAAAGCAAAGAAAACAAACAAAATAAAAAACACTACTCGGCGGGGCTCATATTCTTGCTATTTAATGTGCATCGTTTATCCCTTAAATTATTTAATGGTTAAAGTTATTAAGCTCTTGGAAGATGAAAAAAACAAACTGTGGAAACTTGAAGCATTATTGTATCTGCTGTGGTTTATTGAAATACTCAGAGTGTGGCGTCCGATGCGGAGGACATTCAACATAAGGCCGAGCACCTGCTTCTGGGTCCCAGATAAATTACGCATGGGCTGCGTCCATGCCTCATGGGGCATTGTGCTCTTGTGACACTGCAGGAATCGTTTGCACTTGGCTTGGCTTGGCTTGCGCATATGGGATAATCCAATTGTGATTGATTGCTGTTTCCCACGATCATGCAATAGCCTGTGATGTACAAATGCAGTCAAGATCGCTACCTCTTGCAACGAATGCTGTGTGCCATTAATGTATACGATGCCTTTTTAAAAAATAGGTGATGGGCTTTCTGCAGGCACGTTTTGCAGCGTGTACATTTGGGTACTGATTACACTTGTTAATATCCATCAATAGTCATATCTCTTCATGGATCAGGGAGAGAGAGAGACACGAGAGGGTGGGGAGGATGAGAGGTGACCCCTGGCCTGTAGCTAACGTGGGGCCCACGGGGCCTGGCCCCCTAGTCTTTCTTCTGGGCCCCCTCCTTCCTAGGCTGCGCCCAAAGTGCCCCAACTTGCCACCTGCACTGTGCTTTGATTTCATTAGCTGCCCCCCCAGGCCCCCTCCCAAAAATTCCCTAGCTATAGGGCTGGGTGACCCACAACTGACTTGGAGGCTTTCCTCCTCCCTCTGATTCACCCTTCTCCATGGGGTGGGGTGGGCTCCATGCTCCTTTCAGATGAAGCTAACCCTGATGTACTGGATACACTGACAACCATTAATAAAAAGCTCCATTCAACCATCAGCACCAACATCCACTCTGCCCAGGAATACCAACTGCGTGGCTTTGATCGTCGACACAACAGCAAGAAAGAAATCAGTGTTGGCTCTATAGGATTCCACAACTGAGTAGGGTCCAATCCAGCATGGTTCCACCTTTGAACCCATGCGACGAACACGGCGCTGATTCTTGATGTAAACTATCAGTACATCAGGGTTAGCTTCATCTGAAAGGGGCATGGAGCCCACAATGTCAGCCTCTGAGGGCTTGAGGTCCATAGGAAGCTTTGCCTTCTGTCCATACATGACCTCAAATGGAGTACACTTGGTTGAGGCATGCACAGATGTGTGATACGCAAACAAAACACCAGGGATAAATTGGTCCCAGTTGTTGCCTTGGTCATTGACAAGCTTATTAAGATATTGTTTGACAGCAGCCCCAGAAAGCAGGCCTGGGGGGTTAATCTGGCCTGGGGAGGTTATTCTAGCCTAGGCCAGAGTAACCCCGGGGTTTCTCTGGCCGGGGGGTGAATGGGGGGGTTATTCTAGCCTAGGCCAGAGTAACCCCGGAGTTACTCTGGCCGGGGGGTGAATCTGGCCTGTTACAGCCGGCCAGATTAACCCGGGGTTACTCTGGCCGGGGGGTTAATCCGGCCTGTTACACCGGTTCTCCCAGATTAGAGTCCACACACTCAACTACTACACCAAACTGGCCTTTTCCGAAGGCATTGAAATGCCTTTTGAGTTCCCTTCCACAGGGTAAGAAAGCACTGTAATTTAACTGCCCCCTTAAAAATTTAAATACCCCCAAACAAAAAGAAAAACCTGGCCGTGGGCCTGGGGGCGGAGCCAGTCACCTGTGACGAGGCCGGCCCATCATTGTATTGTCAAGAAGCAAATGTTTCTCTGCTTCTTTTGGGAGGCAGTGGACACATGAGCGGGGAAGGAAATAAGCAGGTTTTATGGAAATGGCTTCGGTGAGTCACAAGAAAAGAAACCGGAAAGATGTAAAATACTGGCCCACTCCCCTTCCCTTGTCATGAAGCCCCCGAAACGAATCCCCAGTCGTGCCATGGCAACTAGAATGATAACAAGGGTTGGAACACGTTCCCTACGAAGAAAGGTTACAGCGCTTGGGGCTCTTTATGCATGGGATGGAGCAGGTGGAGAAAGAGGTCCTTTCCTCCCTGTCTCACCATACAAGAACTCAAGTGGGCGCTCCATGAAACCGCTGAGCGGTCGGGTTAGAAGGGATCAAAGGACATCCTTCTTCACCCAAAGAGGGATGAACACATGGAATTCACTGACACAGGAGGTGGCGGCAGCTAAAAGCATGGACGGCTTCAAGAGGGAATTAGATAAGCACAAGGGGGACCCACAATACTCGTGGGGGGGAGGAGAAGGAAGCAGCTGCAGGTGAGCTTCTCCCCTGCCCCCCCATCCCTGGCACCCACAGCAAGGCCCGCGCCCCTCCAAGCCTTCTCCCTCCTCCCTCCCCTAAAGGCCTGAACTCGGCCCACCAAGCTTTCTCCCTCCCCCCTCCCCTAAAGGCGGCGGCGAGGCCTGGCCGGGCCCGCCAAACTTTCTCCCTTCCTTCCCCCCCCCCCCCCCACCGGCGGGGGCTGCTTTCTCCCTTCCTTCCCCCCCCCCGGCAGCGGTGAGAGCTGAGCGGCTTACAGCCACTGGCCGGCCAAGCCGTCTCCCGCCCCCTCTCCCTCCCTAGCGGTGGCAGCTGTACTTTTTGAGGGATTTAAATATTTAAATATCCCCCGCATATTTTTCCAAGTTTTCAGATTTTTCTGCACATCTGGGAATGAGGTGCTAATGTGTTAAGCCCTAGATGCCAGCTGAAATTTTGAACCTCTAATCTCAGGTTGGGAGGGGGATTATTGTAGAGGTTCTGGTGGCATATTGTTCTGAATCCAGAGAGGGTAGCCTACCTCTGTGGGTTGTTGTTTAATGTACTGGAAAGTGCAGGGTTTCCCTCTCATCCCTGGACAGGTTTGGGTGGGCTATCCTATACAGGGCATTTGGGAATTTGCCCTGAGAAATTAGTCCTTGGTGTCTGCGTTATGACAGAGAAATGACTCTGTCTTTGGAGTCCCAAAATAATCCCAAGCCATCTGCTTACATGCATATATATCGGTGTGTGCATGCACATTTATTTGCATAGTGTTCATCAGAGTGTCACTTCCAACTGTTTGCATTTATATAAAACACAATCAAACTGATACAATTTGCTGGGTCGGGAGGAATGGTCTTAAAACAGAGTACATCTGAAACAAATTGAAGAAAGAGGGGGAATTGATGTGAAAGATGTGGTCATTCGGAGAAAGGCCACCCCGTTTTAGATTCTAATTATTAAAATTTTTCTCTCCCGACAAGTGAAATGAATTTAGTCACTCATGCGCGGTGGGGAAGTCAAATTGTCTGTGAATTAAAACAAAATAAAAATGAAAATATATATTTGGGTGTTCAGATTTCCCAATGAGGGAGCCATCCTTTTCAAAGTGACATTTTGCAGCGGGCCTGGAGAAAATGTGCTCCTTCCTGACAGCTAGCTAAATCCTGTTTCCCCAAACAATACTGAAATAATTGAAAATGTTTCCTACTTTTAAAATAAACATGATAAATCCCATAAGGCTGTCGCCACCGAAAATGAAGGGAATTAAAATGCTGAATCCCCAAAGTGAGTAAATGCAAAACATCTTCAGGTCTAATTTTGCTATTTCAGTACACAGCCAGTTAAGGAGAATAGTTTGTTTTAGGGCCCTTGGAACTCAGTTCTTTTCAAAATTGTATATCTGAAAACAGTCAAATCAGGCATACATGAAACGACATGACATAACTCAAAGGCCATTTCTAGGAGATGGGAATGTCACCGAATCAGTAAAATGTAGTGTAAATAATTGCCATCTGTTTTGTGTAGCTGGCCTTGCTTGATAATCACAAAATTACAGAAGTTACAGAAAGCAGGTTTGTTACCTCCCTGTCCTCTTCCTCCCAGTGAACAATTGTGCATAAATGTGCATCTTGTAGCATTTTATTTAAAGCAGTTTCTTCCCTTGAGTGCCTGGTCTTGAACGTTTCTTTGCTACCAAAGAGACTGACCCATTTCAGGAAAGAAGAAGAAGAGGAGGAGGAAGAGGAAGAGGAGGAGATTCGATTTATACTACACCCTTCACTTGGAGTTTCAAAGCAGCTTACAAACTGCTTTCCCTTCCCCTCCCCACAACAGACACCCTGCGAGGTAGGTGGGCCTGAGAGAGCTCTGACAGAACTATGGCTTGCCCAAGGTCATCCAGCAGCTGCAAGTGGAGGAGCGGAGAATCAAACCCAGTTCTCCCAGATTAGCACTTAACCACTACACCAAACTCACTCTCTTCACGTTTGAGTCTCAGAGAGGCTTAAAATCTCCTTTCCCTTCACCTCCCCACAAGAGACACCCTGTGAGGTAGGTGGGGCTGAGAGAGCTCTTTCCAGAACTGCTCTTGAGAGAACAGCTCTGAAAGAACTTGTGACTGACCTAAGCAGCTGCATGTGGAGGAGTGGGGGATCACTGGCAGTGTTTAAGCAGCATCTGGACAAACACTTGTCAGGGATACTGTAGGCTGATCCTGCATTGAGCAGGGGATTGGACTAGATAGCCTGTATGGCCCCTTCCAACACTGTGATTTCATGATTCTAAACCTGGTTCTCCCAGATTAGAGCCTACACTCCTAACCATTACACCAAAGGGGACATGGAAGACAACATCTGGTTTGCAGAGGCAGCGTGACATAATGGTTAGAGTTTCAGTTGGGGATTTGGGAGATCCAGCTTCAGATCCCTTTTCAGTTGGCTTTCTTTGGGGGCAGTCTCCCTCTCTCAGCCTCAACTACCCTCATAAGGTTGGGGGATAACATATCGGGATATTTGGTTAATAGAGCAGAGTCTGCCCAGTCGTAAAGGCATGGTACTGAGTGCAGTCAATAAATCTCCCAAGAAGTATATCACAAAAAACGTAAACTTACATTGATTCAAATAGATCCAGCTTGCATTCAGGTAGCAGTCAAAAGGAGAGAAAGAATCCTGATCTAAAGAGTACATGAGAACATAAGAACATAAGAGACGCCAATGTTGGATCAGGCCAAAGGCCCATCCAGTCCAACACTCTGTGTCACACAGTGGCCAGAAATACCAGGGGCCATCAGGAGCTCCACCAGTGGGGCCAGGACATTAGAAGCCCTCCCACTGTTGACCCCCCCAAGCACCAAGATGACAGAGCATCACTTGCCCCAGAACCCCTATCTATACCTTGTGGCTAATAGCCACTGATGGACCTCTGCTCCATATGCTTATCTAATTCCCTTTTGAAGCCGTCCATGCTTGTAGCCGCCACCACTTCCTGTGGCACTGAATTCCATGTGTGAATCACTCTTTGGGTGAAGAAGTACTTCCTTTTATCCGTTCTAACCCAACCGCTCAGCAATTTCATGGAGTGCCCACGAGTTCTTGTATTGTGAGAAAGGGAGAAAAGTACCTCCTTCTCTACCTGCTCTATCCCATGCATAATCTTATAAACCTCAATCATGTCACCCCTCTGTCAGAGGTCTCACCATTGATTTATATAGGGGCATTATGATATTGGCTGATCTGTTTTCAATACCCTTCCTAATAATCCCCAGCATAGCATTGGCCTTCTTTATTGCAGTCACACACTGTCTCGACATTTTCAGTGAGTTATCTACTACAACTCCAAGATCTCTCTCTTGATCAGTCTCTGCCAGTTCGGACCCCATCAACGTGTATTTATATTTAGGATTTTTGGCTCCCTGTCACAAATGGCCGGCTTGTCCGGTAACATGTGTGTGGGAGTATGAGGGCATTGTCTCTATAGGACAGACCTGCAGAGACATGTGTCTCCAGGGAAGGCCATGTCAAGGGAGTGAGAAGACAAAGTGAGAGAGAAGAGGGGGGTCAAAGGGCAGTGTCAGACTCCTTCGACATTTTATCGCTTGCTTGCCATAGAAACCAGGAGAGGGAGTAGGAGAGTGTGAATTCCACATAGTTTCACTTTTAACTGCTTTGAAGTAGAGTGTTGCTTATTGAGCCTGGGAACATCCACTGGCCTTGGGTCTCATCTTACACTGTCTGGCTTTTGTCTGTATGGTGGGAGATGTCACCAAGGTGGGAACACATAGCCATTGGTTTGGGTGGGTGGAATACCTGTGGGTGATTGGCTCCTAACCTCTTAGGGCCCTTGTTTGAACCTTGTACATCTATTGCTTTCGCGCCTCCATCTTCAGTTCTAACACAGCCAGTGCACAGGCTGGATCCTATCAATGTCTCAATAAACTTATCCTTCCTTGAAGTGAATGGTGTTGGGAGCTGTTTTCTCCAAGAATCTGACAGGCAGCTCCCAGGCTAAGACAAAGAGCAGCATCTCATTCAAGGAGACAACACCTAGACACACTTAGGGTGAAGTAGCGCCCCCCAATGTCCAGGCATGCTGAGTCGCTCACTCCAACATAACAGACCTGAATGATTACAGAATCCTGGGAAAAAAACAAACCTGAATCCCCAAGTGGTACTCTGGGACCCAAGTACCATTGAATACCAGTATTTATGCCCTTCCCGAAATACAAATCTGAAAAAAAATACCTTTCTTTTCCAGCACATATCCCTGCTCAGGAGTGAGCAAGACCTCTAATCTGGACACCATCAAATGTTCATCTCTACAAATTCTAAGCTTTGTCTGGATCTCACAGAGAAGTTGATACATATTTTATAGTTCCGATCAGAAATGTCCATTGACATGATCGCATTCTCGCAGCGTATTAACTGGTGCCAAGTGGAAACCTGTCTGGGCTGATCATTGTAAAACATTTCACAGAGACCCCTTTCATTCCAGAAAGAGGGCTTAATTCTCAAGATCTGATTGCAATTCAGGAACAATTTGTATAATTTTTTTTTTAAAGAAATCAGTAGCAGGCTTTGCTCGGTATTGTGAGTGTCTGTCTTTTTATCTCTAATGCGAGCTAAATTCCCCCTACAAACAAGATGCATCTGGTGTTTGCCTCAATGACAAAAAAATATTTCTTTTTTGTTCAAAGGAATTGTGTGGAGAGGCTGTCTCCGTTATTTTGAACAGGATTGACTCGGCACCATCTGTTTGCCATGTGCCTTCTATTGCTGAGTCCGCGAGAGAGAAACGCACCCAGAAGCCGCACAGATGACATTTAAATGTAACTTATAATTAAGTGAAACCTCAAAGTCTTTTTTCCCCTGTTTTTTTTTTTTTTGCGATCGCGGCGGTCAAAAGGATTAGACTTGCTACCTGATGGCTACGGCAAGGTAGCGATTGTTTCGGTGCATGGAGGTCTTCAAACATTGTCATGACGGTGTCTAGCTGTGAAGGAAAACACGATTGTCACCTCGGGCGCTGCCAATTAAACTGGGATTTGTCTAAGCTTCTGCTTGTCTCTCTCTCTACCAAGATCTGTCAGCATATGCCCGCTCTGCAAATGGGAACGCAGGAATTTGATACACTAATGTGCCCCTACTGCGTGATACTAACTAGGGGAGCAGCACATTCGGTTTACAGAATGGCCTTTTCTCTCTGCCGTGCTGTGATAATCTTCACCCCCACCCATATGGTGAAGCCGGTGCCGTGTCTCGGAACCAATGAACAGACTGGAGTCGAGTGTGACAGTTTAAAAAAAACAAAAGAATCCTCAGAGAGAGAGAGAGAGAGAGAGAGAGAGAGCACATCAAGAGATTCCTGTAGAGAGATTCGAGTTTCCCTGGTAAAAGCAAAGCCTCACCAGAGGTTTCTCCACCTCCTTACCTCATGCTGTCCAACTGCTATAACATTTAGTGGCACAGACAATTCTCAGCGCTTCACAATGCTCTGGCCATCAGTAATTTCAGCTCTCTCGTCTTCCTGGAACAGTAGCTACTACTGCCTCTTTTTGATGCGCAGAGGGCTTTTGTGTTTTGAGTTGCGGCGAACGTTAAAGGACTGAGGGTTGCCGCTGAGTCTCACCTCAAAGGGAAATGTTGAGGTAAATGTTGGCGGTTCCCGCTGAGGCAAAATGACTGATCCGCTTTGAGAGAAGAGGGGACGGAGACGTTTTGATAAGATTAGCAGACCATCTCATGGGGGCTCTGCAGATAGGTCTTATTGGCGCAGGCCCCACTTTGCATTCTGGGTAATCTTGATTTCACTCCTGCAAAAGGGCCATTCTTCGAGAGCCACGGGGCAGCCAATGTTGTGTGATGGACAGAACGTGGAGCTTTCTCCTAAGAAAGCTGTCTTCAGATCTCAATTTGGCCAAGAAAACACGGAGTTGGCATGGCGGCGACACTATCCCATTTTGGATTGGGCCCCTGGAATGTTGTCTGCCTTGGGTGTTTTGCCAGCCTGAAACAGTTCTCTGGTGATAATGCATAGGCATACTTTATGTTTTACTATTAAAAATATTTCTTTACCACTTTACCCTTTGTTGCTTAAAGTGGTTTGCGATTCATTTAGTGAAAACAATGACCTCGTTGAGTTAAAAACACTCTTGCAGGAAATGACCCCTGTTCACAAGATTCCGCAGCTTAGAGGGAGCATTGGTCTTGTGGCACCTTGGGCATATGAAGCAATTAGACTCTTGGTCTATCAAGGGTCTCAGCCAGAGGTTATTCATATCACCTCCTACACTGTCCTATAGAATATCTGTTTGGCTTTTTAAAAATCCAACATTTGGTCCCCAGCATCTCCAGTTAAAGCCAGTTTGGTGTAGTGGTTAAGTGCGCGGCCTCTCATCTGGGAGAACCGGGTTTGATTCCCCACTCCTCCACTTGCACCTGCTAGATGACCTTGGGCAAGCCATAGTTCTGGCACAGCAGTTCTTGAAAAAGAGCAGTTTCTGTCCGAGCTCTCTCAGCCCCACCTACCTCACAGGGTGTCTGTCATGGGGAGGGGAAAGGAAAGTAAGCCGCTAATAATAATAATAATAATAATAATAATAATAATTCTATAAAGTGGAATCCACTAGAGGGAAGGAACAGTTCCAATAGATGGGGTGGGGAATGCTCACGAGATGGAGACCACAGGAGCATGATTGGTGTATGCGGACATGTGGGGAGAGGCTATTTCTCCATAAGGCTATTTAAGAACATAAGAACATAAGAGATACCAATGTTGGATCAGGCCAAAGGCCCATCCAGTCCAACACTCTGTCACACAGTGGCCAGAAATACCAGGGTCCACCAGTGGGGCCAGGACATTAGAAGCCCTCCCACTGTTGACCCCCACCCCCCCAAGCACCAAGAAGACAGAGCATCACTTGCCCCAGAGTCCCTATCTATACCTTGTGGCTAATAGCCACTGATGGACCTCTGCTCCATATGCTTACCTAATTCCCTTTTGAAGCCGCCCATGCTTGTAGCCGCCACCACTTCCTGTGGCAGTGAATTCCATGTGTTTCTGGCCTGGAAACTAGTATGGGAGAAGAATTAACATCTTCCCTCATACCATGGCCTCATTCCAAATTGGGTTCTTGTACAGCTGGTATTTACAAAGAAATTCAGACATGGAACTTTTAGCATCTTATCGTCTAATTTGATTCTCAGTTTCTCCATCCTTTAAAAGAGGGACAACGAAGAGAAGGCCCAACCTGGAGATTTAAGGTAATGATGAAGTCTGACTTATTGAAACGTCAAGTAAATCTCTCTCTGTTTGTGTGTTAAGTGCCATCAAATCACTTCTGACTTATGGTGATCCTAAGAATTAATGGCCTCCAAAATGTCATATCATTAACAGCCAGTTCAGTGTAGTGGTTGAGAGCGTGGACTCTAATCTGGGAGAATCAGGTTTGATTCCCCACTCCTTCTCCACATGCAGCTGCTGGTGTGACCTTGGGTCAGTCACAAGTTCTCTCAGAGCTATTATCTCTAGGGCAGTTCTCAAGAGAGCTCTCTCTTTCCTCACCTACCTCACAGGGTGTCTGTTGTGGGGAGGGGAAGGGAAAGGAGATTGTAAGCCACTCTGAGACTTCTTCGGGTAGTGAAGGGCGGGGTATAAATCCAATCTCTTCTTCTTCTCTTCTTTGTGACAATTATATTAATAAGGCATGGTTTCCTGTGACAATAGCACTACAGATAAGATTAGAATTTCAACAGCCAATCCACATGCAAAATAACTTCCTCAGGAAACAGGAAACCTCCTCAGGAAACAATCCATATACAAAAGAACCTCCTAAGGAAAGCTCCTCCAGTAGAATGTTCACAGCCTTGGGGACTCCTACAAGATAATAACTCAGCCCTACCCCACCTTCCTGAGTAGATATCAGCCCCAGTCACACAGGCCAGATATCGCGGGGGGAGGTGTGGCTGTTTGCCCCGGAGCTAACTACCGCGCAGCAGCCGGATCAGACGTCCCGCCCGATGTCCCGCTGACGTCCCATGGTTGGTGGGAGTTGCCGATCATACCTCACTCCTGCGGCGCGGCAAAGAAGTGGCGCCACGGGGGTTGTGTTGTTTTTTTAACCCAAGTGTTCGCATGCGCCGTTGGGTGCTTGTGCGCACCCGTGGAGACTTGGGGAAAAAACACCTTTTCGCGACGGGACATGGGCAGGCGCCGGATGCCACGAGCTAACACCGGAAACGTGATCTGACGCCCGCCCTTGCCCCGCGGTTTCCGGAAACTAGTACCTCGGAGGTACTAGTTTTTTACAGCGCATCTTCGGAGTGAAGCCGCAGGTGAGCCACGGGAGCTCTACGCTTCCCAGATGTGGCGGTGAGATCGCGCCCGGAAAATCCGCCTATCTTCCGTCTCTCTAGCGTGCCTAATGCTCCGTGTGACCGGGGGCCATACATTACCTGCCTACCATTTTCTTCTCACCTTGACACAGAGAGTACTCCATCTTTCCGTGTTATACCTCTGAGGTTGCCAGTCACAGCTACTGGCGAAACGTCAGGTCCTACAATGCCAAGACCACGACCACACAACCCGGAAAAATCTACAACAGCTAATGAACTCCGGCTGGGAAAGCCTTCGACAACATAATTATACATTTTTTTAAAAAAAGTCCTGCCTTTCTCTGCCCATACAACCCCCCCCTCCATTGCAGCTAACACTGGCTGTACCTCTTCTGAGAGCCTCTTAGCACAGCTCTGCCTCACAATCTAAAATTGCCACATCTCTGCTGTGTAGGCTTCATTCTGTCTGTAAATGTGTTTATTTGTCCCGGCACCTCTTTTGATAACAGGAACCATCTTTGCTGGCTTTGCTAATGCTACCTGTGACCATCACTGACTTTGCAGCCCAATCCTCTGCACACGCTCACTTGGAAGTTAATTCCCACTGAGTTTGGTGTAAGTGAATGGAGAGTTGCAGTTTAGGAAAGTTTGTTTTCGTAGAGCTTTAATAACGAAAGAGGCGCTTAAATCACTCTGAAGGGAGAAAATTACCCACCTAATAGACTAGCCTGCAATAATTACAGAGGGTGCAATTTCCACAGATAAAACATTCCAACGGCAGACTTCCCAGGTTCACCAAGTACACTTTCCCTTTCAACTTGAGTTTTGTTGTTGTTCAGTCACACAGTCGAGTCCGACTCTTCGCGACCCCATGGACCAGATCACGCCAGGCCTTCCTGTCTTCTGCCGTCCTCTGAAGTTTGCTCAACTTCATGTTCGTTGCATCTATGACACTGTCTAACCATCTCATCCTTTGCCGTCCCCGTCTTCTTTGACCTTCAGTCTTTCCCAGCATCAGGGTCTTCTTCTCCAGTGAGTGCTCCCTTCTCATTTGGTGGCCAAAGTATTTGAGCTTCAGTTTCATTATCTGGCCTTCCAGGGAACAGTCAGGGTTGATTTCTTTTAGGAGTGACGGATTTGATCTCCTTGCAGTCCAAGGGACTCTCAAGAGTCTTCTCCAGCACCATAGTTCAAAAGAATCTATTCTTCGGCACTCAGCCTTCCTTATAGTCCAACTCTCGCAGCCATACATGACTACTGGGAATACCATTGCTTTGAGCATGCGGACTTTTGTTGTCAGGGTGATGTCTCTACTTTTTATCATGCTGTTTAGGTTCGCCATTGCGGGCAAAACATAGCGATGACTTGTTTGCCATTTAAAATAATAGTATTTTGTGCAGCTGGCTGGATTTGGCAACTGTGGTTTCCGGAGCAGCTACTGCATGCCTGCTCGTCATTTGCTGGCTAGCTTGGTCAACATGGATCTCACATTCGTCATTGCTCACACTAGGCCAGGCTGGACAGTTTGCTGTTCACATTGTCATTTAATTAATTTTGCACTCCTGCTCCTTGCAGATTGACATTGTCTGTTCCATTCTGTATTCCTAATTCTGCTGTGTTGTTCATTTGCCCTGTTCATTGTATGTCTCATACTACGATGTTCACACTGTTGCTTTCATGGTCATTCAGTTTTGGATGACTAGTCCTATTGCATTGTTCATTTGATGTCCTATATCAGAGTCCTCGATGTGGTGCCTTCGGGCACCAGGGCACCCAACAACACCTTTCCTGGTACGCAAATACCCTGGTGTTTTCTAAAGTGGGTGGGGTCAGGTGGGAGCTCTTCCCAGCAGGGCTCCTGATTGGCCATTGGAAATCTGATTGACTGTGTAGATCAAAATAATGTTGCACCACCATAGTGTTGGTTATATTCTCTCACTCATCTTTCCCAGTGGATGTTTTAAATTACCCCTCTTCTACCCTGCACTTGGGATTCCTCTGTGTGATTAACTCCACCTCCCATGGAAGCCATTTTGTGGCTGCGGTCACACGGAGCATTAGACACGCTACAGAGACGGAAGATAGGCAGATTTTCCGGGCGCGATCACAGTGCCACATCTGGGAAGCGTGGTGCTCCCGTGGCTCACCCGAGTCTTCCCGCCAAAGATGCGGGGTAAAAAAACTAGGGGGCAAGAGTGGGCGTCTGATCGCGTTTCCGGTGGCGTCCGGTGCCTCCCCATGTCCCCTCGCAAAAAGGTGTTTTTCCCCCCCAAGTCTCCATGGGATGTGCACAAGCACCCAATGGAGCATGCGCACACTTCAGTTTAAAAAAACCCCACAACCCTGTTTGCCGCGCCGCCCCGCTTCTTTGCCTGTGGTGAGATCAGCACCTTCCTCCCTAACCACGGGACCTCAACGGGACCTCAACCGGACATCTGATCGCGCAGTCGCACATTATTTTGCTCCGGGGCAAACAGCCATGCTCCCCCCCCCCATTCTCGAGCCTGTGTGACCGGAGCCTGTGGTTGGTAAAAACCATAGAGACAAGGGAACATTTCTATAATGTTGCCCTGGAAGCATTTTCTAGCCATTTTTCCCCTCCAACTTCTTGGTTTCATGAAGGCAGAGGATTGGGAGGGTGAAAGAAATAATAATTTCTGTAAGAGTAAGGGTTTAACATACAATACACTTACCCGTGCCCCTGCTAAGTGTGTAGTCTGATGTGGGTGCATAGAACTTGTTTTACATTCCAAGGTGGATAAGAACGTGGGTGGCAAGGTGGTGGTCATGGGAACTGATACCACTTGTTTTGTAACATAGCGGAGCATTATTAGCTGGACAAATTAGTATTCTGAACCGGGTAATTGTGAAATAGTACAAAGCAGGGGAAGGAGGAGAGTCCTTCTGCCCTTCAGCTCTGGAGAGCATGCAGCCTTTAATCTTGCCTTAATGAATGAAAGAGTGCTCACAGTGGGATAGCCTCCTGCCTCGGACAGGGAGGTTTCTGAAGCTAGTGATAAATAAGCAAGCCATGTTAATCATTTATTGGAGTCATCTCTGCAGTGTATACTGTAAATATCATGGCTAGGGAGATACAATGTTCTCAGATGCTGAAGCGAAGGCCCTAACAATGCTGTAAATCCTCTGGAGTAAGGGAGACACAGCAATCCCCCATTGTCCCATCATAGCGGTGGATTCCTGATGGGGAGAGACACGTGGGCTCACAACGGCTTCTCTTACTACTCCATTTATGCCAGCAGTTTGCTAAGAGCTTCACAAGGCTTACAATATCCATGGAAGCAGCAAGAGGACATGAAGACAAGATGACAGGTGGTGACCAATACCAGCAAGGATTCCTATCTTCTGAGCAAGTGCAGTAAAGAAAACTAGATGGACTGGCATTGGCCACATAATTGAGTACCGTCCCTGAGCATCACCGGTCGCACCTTAAAGTCTAGCAAAATTTGTGGCAGGGTATGAGCTTTCGCGAGTCGCTGCTCACTGCTATTGGACTCTTGCCCTTTTCTTCTGCTGAAGAAAGACTAACCCATCCTGAGCATCTCTATTTCCTTTCCCAAGTTTCTAGTCCATAGAGTTGTGAAGATCTGCCTTAACATGTGCAGTCAATGCCAAAGGAAATTGCCAAAGTCAAGGAGCTGAGTAGGTTCCCCAAAGATCATCTAGTACAATTTATTGCTTCTTCCCATCAGTGCCAAACACAGAAGTATTAAGTGAATCTTAGAAATGCAAGAAAAAAATATATTTTATTTTTTATTTTTATTTAACTTTCGACTTGCTATACCGCCCTAACCCTGAAGGGTCTCTGGGCGGTTTACATATAGTGTGTTCTAAGAATACTTGATCCTAACTTGGGCCACATGGAATTGGGGCGGGGCTGCCTACCGGCACCTGGGTGGTGGGTCGTATCGTTGCTCCGGCTCAGCCTCTTTTCAGGCAGTCTCTGGTGCTTCGAGACGACTGTCGGCGGGGCCGCGCAGGCGCACGGCCCATGTCCGCTTTCTGGCTTCGGCTCTGTCCGTTAGGCTCCGCCGCGCCCGCGTTACACGTCATCGTGCGCCCTCGGTCTCCGCCGTCGCCGTCGTCCGCTGTGCGATGTTCTGCTGGCCACCAGGGATCGCTGCATCGTGCATCGCCATCCGCCTCCACTGCTTCGTTGCTGCCGATGTTTCATGTGCCATCTATGCCGCCACCACACACCTCGTCGGAGGAGGGTGCCCCCTACCCATCTAAGGGTAGGTACCCATTTGTATACTCGCTGAGTTGTTAATTGCTTTCGAGCCGCTGGGTGGGCAGGAGCTGGGACTAGGGCCGGGAGGTCACTCCGACCACGGTGGTTCTCGAACAGCCACAATGGCTGTTCATAGTTGTTAAAGCAGGCGTTTTACCGTCTGCGCCACCGCTCCCTGTCCTCAAGTGGCAGTGTTTGGGCAATATGGAATGTATGAATCTGCCTTACATCGAACCAGACCACTAGTCAAGGACTCTACTCTAACTAGAAGTACCCCTCCCATGTACAATGTCCTATTCCCAGCTCTACATATTGAGATCTTTTAAAATGAGAGATCCCAGGGGATGAACCTGAGGCATGCAAAGTAGGTGCGTTACCAACTAGCCTCAGGACCTGCCCTGGCCTGGAATTAGAGTGAGATGGAACCCTCAAGACATTGAGGAATCAAGACACCTAGAGGGAAGCCCCAACCCACCACTCAGAAGTGTTGGAATATGCAAGGTCTACAGCGCAGCCTTATGAAGAAGATCTGAAGATCACCCTACAGGGGGAGAGCTGAAGGGTTGGTAGATATCATAGCTAGATTAGGGACTGCCCAGAATCTCAAATTAGGTCCTTGCTGTCTCCTGATTGGCTCTTCTGGAGACTTCCTGCTCCTGCAGAGCTTCCTTCTTGTTGTTGTTCCTCTTTCAGCAGTTAGGTTAGAGAGTTAAGGTTCTCTCTCACATGCCTATGTTCTGTCAAAGTTTGTTCTTTAATAAGCCTACTTATTTTTCTCTAAACAGTCAATGTCTCACTTCCTTTGCATATTTAAACTCTGCCAACAAGAAGAACACCCTTTCTCGGGAGTTGGCATAGGTGGCAAGCCAGAATCCCCTCAACTGGACCCTTTGGAGATCCCCCCGAACCTCCATCATGAGGCCAAGAAGATGCTGAGTCTGAACTGAAGTCCAGACCAGAAGCAGAAGGAAGGCATACCTGGCAATCCAGTCACCTAGTCCTGCTCAAGAGGAAGGAGCTGAGAGCTGATCCTTCACAGAACTGAGGCTCCCATTCAAACAACAGGGAGAGGAGGGGATGAAACCAAGTCATCAGAACATAAGAGCCAGGGGTCATTTCGTAGAAAAAGAGCTAGGGGGACTCATTAGCATAACTCATTAGCATATGCCACACCCCCTGACATCACCGGAAGTGTGTCCTCCCCACAGCCGGCGGCGACCTCCAGCGGGCACCAGCAGGGAGCTCCAGGCCCCGCCCTCCCGCACCTCACACGGGGGGATGGCATCCCCCCGCGTCCCCC
>NW_015164240.1:146726-153807 GCF_001447785.1 Gekko japonicus
CAACATATATATATATATATATATATTATATATGGTAAAGGTTCCCTTGCTCAAAAGCCAGTCGAATCCGACTCTAGGGTTGCGGTGCTCATCTCCGTTTCCAAGCCTAAGAGCCAGCGCTGTCCGAAGACGTTTCTGTGGTCATGTGGCCGGCATGACTAAACACCAAGGTGCACGAAACGCTGTTACCTTCCCACCGAAGTGGCACCTATTTATCTACTTGCAATTTCTTGCTTTCGAACTGCTAGGTTGGCAGGAGACGGGAGCTCACTCCGTCATGCGGCACACTCGGGTCTCGAACTGCCGAACTACCGACCTTCCGCAGCCTGCAGTTCATCGTCTTAACCACTTGAGCCACTGCAGCTCATATATATATGAGAAGCCGTGCTGTGCAAAAGCCTCACCTGGTCCCACCCAATTTCAAAAAGCATCCAGCTGGCACTGGGAAAGGTGTCAGCAAGTCCTGTGGTGCTCCAGAGGCATCGTGTTGGCAAGCCCAGGAACAGATGACAATAATGTGTGGACCAGAACCGTATGATGCAGTGTCAGAGACCCTGAATCCCCTTGATGAGTTCCTTGCATTACCTGTCATCGGAGAGGTATTTATACAAAGGCTTAAAGTCCCGGCTCTTAGCTGGCTCAGATTGCTGAACATATTACTATATTTCGAAATCCCTTCGGAATGCAGATGAGAGCAGTCAGGCAAAGCCCATCTTCCTCTCCCATATAATGTCATTCTGAACTGTCAGATTCATATTAATACCCAATAACACCAGTACCCCTAAAGGAGTTCACTTGGAAATGTTAACCCAGATTTTTAAAAAAGGGGGGAAAAAGATTGGCTTGATCCAAACTCTTCGCTTCCTAACATACGAGTCTGGGAAATTCCCTCATGCATCCAAAAATCCAAACTCACTACATTATTACGGGGACAGTGAAAGTGGCTGAAGACACTTTTGCAAATGAGAAGAGATATGTAGGCTCCTGGCTGCATCTGGAGTCTGAATAATGCATGGCTCCCGCATTTTAAGGTTGGCTTGAAACATAAGTGGAGCGTCCAGTGGAAGCTGAAATGCTCTGGAGGCATTGGAGAGTTGTGGCTCGTTGATTGCCAAGTATTCATTTGGACTCCTCCAGGAAGATTGGCTACTGAAGTTCCGGGAGACCTGGTCGGGAAACCGTCCTCAGAGGCTTACAGCCAAGTGGCTGTCTGGAAACAACTATGTATTTGGAAGAAAAGGGATGGCTAATATTAGCTCCAACCACCCCAGATTCTGTCTTGGCCCAGGAAAATGTTTTCTCCCCAGATTGAAGCAAAAGAAGACTCCATTTGATTGGGCAGAGATCTGTTTCACCTGCTTGCTGTTCACGTGTTGTTTTGTAATAATTTGAGATGATAGATTTTGCATCAGGGTTGCCTTTTGGACATCCATTCCCCCAGCAACACAGCTTGAACGTCCCAATGCATAATTCTTCGCGCAACATTCTTCTTTGCCTCTGTGCACAACCAGAAAATAAAGACTCACAGCATCAATCCTCCCAAGTGGGAAACCAAATCAAAATCAAATCAAACTACACAGATTTAGAAATCAGGTGAGCTGCACTGGCTCCAGGTGGAATACTGGATCAGGTTCAAAGTTTTGGTACTTACCGTTAAGAACATAAGAGAAGCCAATGTTGGATTAGGCCAATGACCCATTCAGTCCACACAGTGGCCAAAAATACCAGGTGCCATCAGGAGGTCCACCAGTGGGGCCAGGACAATAGAAGCCCTCCAACTGTTGCCCCCCCAAAGTATCTTCAGGACCACCTCTCCTGGTGTACCCCTGAAGAACATTGCACTCTGCAGAAAAGAACTTACTGGCAGAGGTCATTTCGGGGGGGGGGAATCGCGGGGGATTGCAGTTCCCCCAGGTGAGGTACGGGGGCGGGGCACATGACGAAGCCCTGCCCCCTGCTTCCGGCCGCCCCGCTTCCGGCCCTCATTCAGCCAGGAGGAGGCAGGAGAAGAGGGAGGGTAAGTTCTGGCCTGTAGCTAACATGGGACCCACAGGGCCCAGCCCCCTAGTGTTTCTTCTGGGCCCCATCCCTCCCAGACTGCCCCCAAGGTGCTCCAACTTACCACCTGCACTGTGCTTTCATTTAATTAGCTGGTGGGCCCCCCAAGGCCCCCTCCCAAAAAATTCCCTAGCTACGGGGCTGGGTAAGTTGCTTCCTCCCTGCCTCTCCCCACCCCTGCCTGCCTGGGGCCAGGGAGGGCCTTCGCAGGGCATCCTTGCACTCCTGCCGGCCTTGCAGGTCCACCACCGGGCCCCTCATGGGGCTCGGCAGTGGAGCTGCAAGGCCGGCGGTGGCGGCCGGGACCGTTGGGGGCGGGGTGTGTGGCCTTATGACACACTTCCGGTGATGTCAGGGGGTGTGGCCTCATGACACACTTTCGGTGATGTCAGGGGGTGTGGCATATGCTAATGAGTTATGCTAATGTGTTCCCCTAGCTCTTTTTCTACAAAACAATCCCTGCTTACTGGTGATCTCCAGCCTGAGAGGCACCTGGCTGTCGTTGACCAGAGCCAGGGCATTTTCGGCCTTGGCTCCAACCTGGTGGAACTCTCTGCTGAACAACATCTGTTCTCTGCGGGACTTAAAAGTAGTTCTGCAGGGCTTGCAAGGCAGAGATGTTCCACCAGGCGTTTGGTTGAGGGCAGTGATGGTGTCCACCTGTCTGGCACTCCTGTTTTTTTTTTTTTGTCTTCCTCCCGCGGGGCAGTGGCCCAATCTGAAGTTCCTGGCACCATCTAATTATGCTGATTGTTATCTTTTCTACTGTTTTAATGGTTAATTTATGAATGTATTTTTATTGCTGTACACTGCCCTGAGCCCTGTCCCCCTGTGGAGGGCAGTCTAGGAACCTAATGCAGGGGTCATTTCCTGCGGGAGTGCACAGGAGCGGAGCTCCGGCAGTAAGGAGCCCAGGGGGTGGGCACATGCAACAAGCCCCGCCCCCTGCTCCCAGCAGCCGTCAGTCAGGCCACGAGGAGCAAGAAGCAGCCAGGTAAGTTGCAAAGCCCACCCTGGCCCGCCTTCAGGTACAAGCTCTCCCTCCTCTGTGAGGGCAGATCTGCGCGTTCCCCCCCCCCCCTTAGCTAGCAATCCAAAACAGTCCAGTGGCACCTTTAAGACCAAGTTTTATTCAGGTACAAGCTAGCTCTCCCTCCTCTGCAAGGACAGATCTGCCCATCCCCCCCCCAATAGCTAGCAATACAAAACAGTCCAGTGGTGCCTGAGCAGTGGGTGTTGCCTTCTGACACACTTCCGGTGAAGTCAGGGGGTGTGTCATATGCAAATAAGTTATGCAAATAAGTTATGCTAATGAGTTCCTGCTCCTCTTTTTCTATGGAATGGCCCCTGACCTAATGTATAAATAAATAAACTCTGGTGGTCCAGCGCTTGGTGGCAAAAGCAAAAGGCCTCGAGAGCTCTCCACTGTAGCTGTGGTGTTGGAGAGTGGCACTTGCTAGGGCCACAAGACCAGCCAAGTAGCCATTGCTGCCAACTGAGCAACCAAGAAGAGGCACTGGGAGGGGAACCTTACTGCCGCTCTCTTTCTGGGTCAGCGTATGCCGTCGTGCAGGGCCTTTTTTGTAGGAAAAGCCCAGCAGGAACTCATTAGCATAATAGACCACACCCAAAAGCAGAAACTCATTAGCCTATTAGGCCACACAGCTCATTAGCATACTAGGGCGCACCCCCATGTTACCAGAAGTGTGGTCATCCAGCCACACCCACCTTTTGCTTCTTATTCTGTTTACCTTGTTTGTTGTCAAAACCCAGGGCCTTTTTTTGTAGCAGGGACTCCTTTGCATGTTAGGCCACACACCCCTAATGTAGCCAATCCTAATGAGTTTCTGCTGTTGGGCATGGCCTATTATGCTAATGAGTTCCTGCTGGGCGTGGCCAGCTCGGGAGCCAGCCAGAACTCCGTTCCTGTGCGTTCCTGCCCAAAAATAGCCCTGCCGTCGTGTGTGCCCCAATATTTAGAACCGGCTTCGATCTTCTCACGCCCTTCTGATCCCATTTAAATCCGTTGGACGACATATAACTTGATTTGACAAGTAGGAAAGGGATGACTTTCCCCCCTTCATTTCCACCTTCCTTTTTGTTTTTTAAAAAATGCTGGCATTATATGGTAGTTAGGAGCCGTCTCTTGGCTGTGTGCCTTCCTGCTTGTGGTAGAAGACGCTTGTATCTTGCCCCTTCCTGATCTTCAGCGTCAAGCCTTCTCGGGATGGCAAAAAGTCTGCAAGAAAGGAGGGGGGTATGTTGGAGCAACAGTGAGGGAACATGTTCTCCAGTAGGTCACTCTGGCCGTCTAACGGATGACAGGAATAAAAAAAATCAATCACCGACTCCAACACTAATTCATTCCAAAGGCTGGAAAGGGAGTCACATCATTACAAACAAAAGCCCCCCAAAGCAGATTTAAAGAAGGGGTCTGTAGCCATAGATCTCCAGTGGAATAATGAAGGGAACACAAGAAGAAGTATTGCAGTGAAACGGAAGACAGGGAGGGGATGTGCGGTTCCAGTATTACAGCAACAAGAAATGAGGGGCTTTCTAGGAATTGCAGAATCCATCATCCAGTCAAGATGGAAAGGATGAACCGCAAGAGGGATGATATGAGAACCTTTAAGGCGTTGGGTTTCAAGGAGAGCGTTCAACTGTATTCGTGGTGCTTGGGGGAGGGGGCAACAGTGGGAGGGCTTCTAGTGTCCTGGCCCCACTGTTCGACCTCCTGATGGCACCTGGTATTTTTGGCCATTGTGTGACAGAGTGTTGGACTGGATGGACCATTGACCTGATCCAACATTGGCTTCTCTTATGTGCTTAACTCTTGTAGACTTCATTGTGTGTCTATTTCTACTTTTAAAGGACGGGAGCAGTAGACATTTTTGGTTTGGTTTTGTAGTTGGTTTTATCTGCTTATTTATTTATTGTCAATGTTTTTACTTCTCTGATTTTGGCTGATTTTCCCCACCCCTACCCTACCAAGTGGCAGCTGGGATTTGGGCCGTTGCCAGTCCTAAAGTAGCCAATTGCTTGGGGCCAAGCGGGAATTTTGGGGGTCTCACATGACTGGCCTCTAGGGATGATTTTGCTGGATATTGTAACTCTGCAAGAAAGAGGATCTGGGAGGAAAAGGGTTAAGAGAATTCTCTCACTGGGGTACACTTGGCAGTTAGCCCCACCCTCTCATGGCCCCACCCTCTCGTGGGTTAGATGTTAAGAACATAAGAACATAAGAGATGCCAATGTTGGATCAGGCCAAAGGCCCATCCAGTCCAACACTCTGTATCACACAGTGGCCAGAAATACCAGTGCCATCAGAAGGTCCACCAGTGGGGCCAGGACATTAGAAGCCATCCCACTGTTGACCCCCCCAAGCACCAAGATGACAGAGCATCACTTGCCCCAGAGTCCCTATCTATACCTTGTGGCTAATAGCCACTGATGGACCTCTGCTCCATATGCTTATCTAATTCCCTTTTGAAGCCGTCCATGCTTGTAGCCACCACCACTTCCTGTGGCAGTGAATTCCAAGTGTTAATCACTCTTTGGGTGAAGAAGGACGTCCTTTTATCCGTTCTAACCCGACCGCTCAGCAATTTCATGGAGTGCCCACGAGTTCTTGTATTGTGAGAAAGGGAGAAAAGCACCTCTTTCTCTACCTGCTCTATTCCATGCATAATCTTACAAACCTCAATCATGTCACTCCTCAGTTGTCGTTTCTCCAAGCTAAAGAGCCCTAAGCGCTTTAACCTTTCCTCATAGGGAAAGTGTTCCAACCCTTTTATCATTCGAGTTGCCCTTTTCTGCACTTTTTCCAAAGCTATAATATCCTTTTTAAGGTGTGGTGACCAGAATTGCACACAGTATTCCAAATGAGGTCGCACTATTGATTTATATAGGGGCATTATGATATTGGCTGATCTGTTTTCAATACCTTTCCTAATAATCCCCAGCATAGCATTGGCCTTCTTTATTGCAGTCACACACTGTCTCGACATTTTGAGTGAGTTATCTACTACAACTCCAAGATCTCACTCTTGATCAGTCTCTGCCAGTTCAGACCCCATCAACGTGTATTTATATTTAGCCTTTTTGGCTCCAATGTGCATCACCTTGCACTTGGCCACATTGAACCCCATTTGCCATGTTGATGCCCACTTGCCCATCTTTGACAGATCCCTTTGGAGAGCCTCACAATCCTCACTGGTTTTCACCACCCTTCTTTTGCCTTCTGTTTCATCATATATATACAGGACCTCTCTTTTTCTTCTCTCTCTCACCTGGGCATGGAGCTGTAGCAAGTTAACCTTTTTGAAGTTAATCTGTTCACAGTGAGTTAAATGCACCTACATGGATATGTCATGTAAGATGTGCTTCTGCTTTTGTAATTAAACATTTCTTTCTCTTGTCACCAGTGGAGTCAAATCATCTTTGTAATTTGTTTGAACAGCATTTTCCCCTTAACCGGAAAACATGGAGGGTTGGGGATACCTCAGAAAGCTTCAGTGCTTCCAAGGCAAATATATATATTTGCATTTAGCCCAATAGTTTCCCCACACACACCTGATTTATGTTGTTTCAGGAGAAATTGGCAAGAAGAAGGAGGAGGAAGAGGAGGTGGTGGAGGAGGAGGGGATTGGATTTATACCCCGCCCTTCCCTCGGAGTCTCAGAGCGCCTTACAAACTCCTTTCCCTCCCCCTCCCCACAACAGACACCCTGTGAGGCAGGTGGGGCTGAGAGAGCTCTCTCGAGAACTGCTCTTTTCAAGAACACCTCTGACAGAACTATGGCTTGCCCAAGGTCACACCAGCAGTTCTAAGTGGAGGAGTGGGGAATCAAACCTAGTTCTCCCAGATTAGAGCCCAAACCAAGCCAGGTTCCTGGAATGGTTAGGCCATAATGAGGTTAGATAGAATTGGGTAAGTAATTTCTTACATGCAGGGTGAATTAGTGAGCACCCCCAAGACATCACATAATGAGGGGGGTGGCCTACTCCTAGACAGCCCATCATA
>NW_015164240.1:153840-173260 GCF_001447785.1 Gekko japonicus
AGCAGCATCAGTTGTTTGTGCATCACATTGTGTGTGTGCGGGGTGGGGGATGAAGCAGGTGCCTCTTGGCCCAGTTAACATGCAGGTGAGGATAAACAAAGCTGGTGAATAAATTGTTGGCTGCATTTAAGAACTTAAGAGAAGCCGTGTTGGATCAGGCCAATGGCCCATCCAGTCCAACACTCTGTGTCACACAGTGGCCAAAACCCAGGTGCCAACTGGAGGTCCACCATCAGGCCCAGAACTCCAGAAGCCCTCCCACTGGTGCCCCCCAAGCACCAAGAATACAGAACATCACTGCCTCAGACAGAGTGTTCCATCTATATAGGTAACGGTAAAGGTTTCCCTTGCTCGAAAGCCAGTCGAGTCCAACTCTAGGGTTGTGGTGCTCATCTCCATTTCAAAGCTGAAGAGCCAGCGCTGTCCGAAGACGTTTCCGTGGTCATGTGGCCGGCATGACTAAACACCAAGTTGCACGGAACGCTGTTACCTTCCCACCAAAGTGGTACCTATTTATCTCCTTGCAATTTCTTGCTTTCGAACTGCTAGGTTGGCAGAAGTACATCTAGATACCTTGTGGCTAATAGCCACTGATGGACCTCTGTTCCATATGTTTATCCAATCCCCTTTCAAGCTCTCTACGCTTATAGCTGCCACCACTTCTTGCATCAGCAAATGACTTAAAGAACTGTCAAGAAATGACTACAGCATCATACTTTTTCGCCCTTTCAACATGGCCTTGCTTCCATGGGACGACTTCCACAGACTGCCACTTCCTAGCCTTTTACAATCAGGTACCCTGTTTAAGTTGATCAACACTGATATTCACTCTAAAAACCATGCGACTTGGAGCCCGGGTGGGGTTGCCAAAGTGAAGGCAGCCACGAAAGGCTGCCTATGGCATCCCACTCTTAAAAGAAATACCTTTTGATGCAGATCCGCCATTTAACAAGCTAATTAAAAACCAAGCTTGGCGGTCTTGCGTCCTTACTTGAGGGGAGGGTGGCCGGAACAGATATGAAAGTTCTCAAACTGAGGACCCAGACCAGAGTAAAAACAATATTTTTATATGAACAAATGAATCCCAACAACCTTTGGTGCCATTTGAAGCTCACTGCTCTGATCGCTGCAATACTCCCACTGGCCTTTTGCAACAGTGGCGCCGGAGAACAACAGAGGGCAGCTCGACAGCTCCCTCTTCTGGCAAGTTGCCATGGTGGCAGGCGGAGCAAGTCATTCTGTGCCGCTGCCCAAGTTCTGCAGCCCCTTTCGGAAAGTTTTGATTGGTCTCAGGGAATGTTGCACTAGCACAGCTCCCAATCCTAGGTATCAGCGAGATGCTAAATTAGACTTTAAAAATATGTAAGGTTCATTTTCCCCACTAAGTGCCGAACTGCATTTCAGGACCAGGACGTAAATTCATATCGGGAATGTAAGTAATGTATTCTGCAGGAGAACAACAGACCACACCGCATTTCTTTTATAACAACACATTAGCGTTCTCTTATCAGTATTCTGAAAGGAAGGAGGGGGGAAAGCGAACAAACACACATCCTTATGCAGGAAACCGCTTCGTGGCTTTTACACACAGATTTTTGTTTGTTTGCTTCTTCCCTCCCACCCTTCCTTTCAATATCCCTTTAAATTAAAGGGGTATGAATATGAAACAGTGGAAAATTAGAATTCTAAGCTCTTGCTGGCTTGATTCGAGTTGCCTGCTGATATCACTTCATTGACCTTAGGGAACCTCCTTCCTGATTTACACCATGTTAAGAGGCTGGTGTAGAAATGGCCGAGGCCAGTACAGTCCTTGGGGAATCAATGAGACTTCTCTGGAGGAAGCAATTAGAGATTCGCAGCCCAAGTGAATTCGGAAGCTGGGGCCCGTTCTTGTTGCACTGGACTGACCTGCTGGAATTCTTAACCTCGTCCTGTATTGCGGCATCCTGGCGTGTGTCTGAGGGCTGTCATTCATCAGACTATGCTGAATAATATTAAGGGAAAAAAACAAATAAAAAGAGAAATAATTAAGGAGACTGGAAGTTCACATATACCAATGTTAACATCTCAGGGCCCAAAGTAGCTTAGATAGCCATTCTGAGACCCATTCAACTGCAGGTTATTTGATTTTAGAGCAATCCTAAAATGGTCTACTCAGAAGGAAGACTCATGTTATTCAAAAGGTTGTTGAAGGCTTTCACGGCCGGAGTTCATTAGTTGCTGTAGATTTTCCGGCTTGTGTGGCCATGGTCTTGGCACTGTAGAACCTGATGTTTCATCCACCTTCTGGAGTAGATATAAATTACCTGCCTACCATTTTTCTTCTCACCTCGACACAGAGAGCACTCCATCTTTCTGTGTTATACCTCTGAGGGTGCCAGTCACAGCTACTGGCGAGACGTCAGGTTCTACAATGCCAAGACCATGGCCACACAACCCGGAAAATGTACAGCAACTAATTATTCAAAAGGGCTTACGCCTAGGAAAGTGTCCTGCTTAGGATTGCAGTCATTGGCCCCGGTCACACGGGAGGATTTGCCCCGCAAGAGGGACAGATCGGGGGGCACATCAAGTGGGCGTAATCACACCACAACATCTGGGAAGCATCACACCCCCATCCCCGATCCACCCCTTTGGCCCGTAAACGCGCATTAAAAAGGTACTACCCAAAGAGCACTACCTTCTGGATGATGCGCGGCAACTCCAGGCATCTGATCGGGGAAGCGCTGGTAACCCGGTGCAGCCAGCACCGTTCCCCATCCCATGCATGTGCACAAATGTGCAACGTCCGTTTTACCGTGCTACATCTGATCGCCTGCTGAAGGCCGGAGCACGGAGCCACGGGGGCGCGTCAGTTCGTGCTCCCGCAGTTCTTTTTGCTCCGGCTCTACTTTGCCTCCCTTCAGCGGCGCGGTATCCCGCTCGTGTGACCGGGACCCTTGTTGAACAAGTAGACATCTTGTGCTATGTGTGTTTCCACACACATTCACATGTCTATGTATTTACCTGCTATTTTATCTTTCTCATTCTCTCCCCTCCCTCCCTCTCTTTAGTGTCCAGGAGAAACTGTAAGAACTTTGAATGAGTGCAGCTTCTGAATGGGGTCATATAGTGTAACACTGCCTTGACCTGGATACCCCAGGTTACCCTGATCTTGTCAGAAGCCAAGTAAGGTCAGTCCTGGTTATTATTTGGATAGGAGACCACCAAGGAAGTCCAGGACCACTGCGCAGAGGCAAGAAATGGCAAAGCCCTTCTGTTCATCTCTTGCCTCGAAAACCCCATGAATGGTCACCATAACTCAGCTATGACCTCATGGCAAAAAGAAAACGAAACAAAAACCAGAGGGTTTTTTTTTTGCACACAGCAAAGCAATTTGAAAAGATGATGATGATGATGATGATGATGATGATGATGATGATGATGATGATGATGGTAAGTTGCTTCCTCCCTGCCTCTCCCCACCCCTGCCTGCCTGGGGCCAGGGAGGGCCTTTGCGGGGCTTCCTTGCACTCCCGCCGGCCTTGCAGGTCCACCGCCGGGCCCCTCATGGGGCTCGGCAGTGGAGCTGCAAGGCTGGCGGCGGTGGCCGGGACCGTTGGGGGTGGGGTGTGTGGCCTTATGACACACTTCCGGTGATGTCAGGGTGTGTGGCATATGCTAATGAGTTATGCTAATGAGTTCCCCTAGCTCCTTTTTCTACGAAACGACCCATGGATCTAAGTCTGTTGAAGTCAGTGGCCTCGGAAGGTCATGACTGTGCTTAGGATTGCACTGTAGGTGACTTTGGAACCAGTGTTTCATTTTCTCTCAACCTATCCGACCTTACATGGGTGTGAAGATCAAATGCAGGAGGGGAAGGGATGATGGATTCCACTGTGACGATCACTTTGGAAATCGTAATTAACAAATAAACACTTGGGAAACACCAACAAGACTGGATTGCAGCACCACTGAGATGGAGCTGCCTTATACTGAGTCAGGTCACTCTTCAACCACAGTCAGTTATGGTCTGCTCAGGTGAGTGGTGGCTCACCAGGGCAACAGACGATGGTCTTTCATATCACCTACTTCCTGATCCTTTTAATTGGAGATGTGGGGGGTTGATCCCTGGACCTTCTGCATGCAACACTGATGAAGAAGAAGAAGAGGAGGAGGAGGAGGAAGAAGAAGAGGAAGAGGAGGAGGAGGAGATTGGATTTATACCCCATCCTTCACTACCCAAAGGAGTCTCAGAGCACCTTACAAGGGAGCGGTGGCTCAGGCAGTAGAACGCCTGTCTTAACATCAGTGAACAGCCATTAAGGCTGTTCGAGACCCACCGTGGCCGGGGTGAGCTCCCGGTCCTAGTCCCAGCTCCCGCCCACCCAGCGGTTCGAAAGCGTAATGCAAGTAGATAAATTGGGTACCTGCCCCTAGGTGGCAGGGGGCACCCTCCTCCTCGTGGATGGCGAGCAGTGGCGGCATGAACCTGGCAAGCCTGGCAAACATTAACATCGAGCGGTGGAGTCCGGGTGATGACGATATCATGGAGGCATGGTGGTGTGTCGGTGCGGTGCGGCGGAGCCGGAAAGGACGTGAGCCGGAGCTGCGTCTGGCTTCACCAGAGAGAGTCACTGACTAAAGATCTGCTCCGAGGCACCAGGAGAGGAAAAAACGCCGAGAAAGATTACCATCTGAAGCCCGCCTGGAAGAGCCATGTAACAACAGGACTCCCCTGCCTGGGTGCTGATAGGCAGTCACCCCCTACAAAAATGTGGCCCTAGATAGGAAATTAAATTTTCTGTAAACCGCTCAGAGACCCTTCGGGGTTAGAGCGGTATATAAACTGAAAGTTTAAAAAAAAACTCCTTTCCCTTCCCCTCCCCACAACAGATACCCTGTGAAGTAGGGGGGGCTGAGAGAACTCTCTTGAGAACTGCCCTTGAGAAAATAGCTCTGAGAGAACTTATGACTAATCCAAGGTCACACCAGCAGCTGCATGTGGAGGAGTGGGGAATCAAACCTGGTTCTCCCAGATTAGAGCCTGTACTCCTAACCCCTCCACCAAACTGGCTTTCTACCCCTGAGCCACAGCCCGTGCCCAAAGGGAAACATGATTAACAATGCATAAGAAGTGGCTGGGCAGATTGTGGTAAATCTGGCTCCATTGCCACCAATTGGTGCTAATATTTCTATTGTCGGCAAGCAAGCCCGCCTTTCCAACTGGCTCCCTGCCTCCAATGCAGTCTGCGCAGGATTATCACTGAACGTCTCCAATTTTATCTCAAGAGCCTTCAAGTTTTTTAAACTGCCTATTTCCACCCCCCCACGCACCAATTAGTAAACAAGTGTCTAACTATATATTACAACTATGAAGAAAGCATTTTGAATATGCACCTCTTAGAACATTCCCTTTCAGTTCCTTGGGGACGTCAAAAACCTACAGGTGTGCATTCACCTCGGAACAATACGCTTGATTGTTTCATCAAACAGACTTTATAAAAGGGTCTATTTGCATGACTTCGCCGCATTTTTTTTTAATAATTATCTCCTTGCATCCCAGGGAAAATAAATCCAGATTGTCCCCGTATTTAAGCAAGCCCAATGTAAATGCAAAGAATGCAGCTGGGCAAATAAAGCTGTATCGAGATTACAAAAATATTTTTTTTTCTCAAACAACCTGCTGAATTCCTTTCTGCCTCCTCTTGAATTGCTGCAAAGCTTGTTCCAATTTCAAAAGTGTTGGAAACAGAAGTTTCTTCGGTTTTTGTACGGTCAGCTAATCTATCATTTTGCCCCTAAAGAAAGATAAATTATTTCGAATCAGGCCTGGCCAAGTATTTCGTTATTGATTTCAGAATTTAACTTACCCTGTTCTGTGGCCTGGGGAAAGGGAACCTTCTCATAAAACAAAACCCCGGCGTTGGATTTATAGTAATCTGGTAAACCTGGTTAATTAACTGGATGTCTGTGAAAGTCTTGTAATTTATCAGGATTTCCCCCCCCCTTCAGATTAATTATACATTGGACCTTGGCTTCTCGCTTTTTTACGATGGTTTTGAGATCTGTCAAGGATCAACCCCTGTCAAGAGATGAAACTTACAAAGCTGTTTGGCGTGAGGTTGCAAACTCTGCCTTATTTTTATCAGCATTACCAAGGAAAGGAGAATGTGGGCTTCAGGCTTTAGCTACAGCTAAAAAAGGTGGGATAAATGACGGACAGTGTTCCCTCTAAGCTGAGTTTATGTGAGGTAGCTTACAGTTTTTTTAGCCTCTGGCTCTCACATTTCTGTACTAGCTCAGGAAGTATGGCTCCAGAACAAACAAATTTATGCAGCAGCCAAATTGCTCACTCACAACTTTAATGCCAGTAGCTCACAAAGCAGAATTTATGCTCACAAGACTCCACAGCTTAGAGGGAGCATTGATGATGGGTTCTGTGTAGGACTAGGGAACTATCTGGGTTAGGGAACAGGCCATTGTGGTGGCTTGGGTAATTTTTGTGGAGCCAACCTGATGCTTCCCAGTAACACTGTAGTGTTAACTAATCTAGGTTGGCTACGTCCAGGGGTCATTTCCGGTGGGAGTGCACAGGAGTGGAGCGCCGGCGGTACTGAGCTCAGGGGGCGGGCACATGCAACAAGCCCCCCCCCTGCTCCCAGCAGCCCTCAGTCAGGCCATGAGGAACAAGAAGCAGCCAAGTAAGTTGCAGAGCCCCCCACCCCTGCCCGCCTTCAGGTACAAGCTCTCCCTCCGCTGTGAGGGCAGATCTGCGCGGAGGACAGATCTGCATGCCCCCCCCAATAGCTAGCAATCCAAAAGAGTGGAGCCTGAGCGGTGGGTGTTGCCTTCTGACACACTTCCGGTGATGTCAGGGGGTGTGGCATATGCAAATAAGTTATGCTAATGAGTTATGCTAATGAGCTCCTGCACCTTTTTTCCCTAAGAAATGACCCCTGGCTATGTCTACGTTATAATTCTGACCCAGGGTGCCTCATATACCAAATGCTTTCAGAGTCTAACATGTCAAACTGGCTGCATGTCTCTTTTGGTGCGGCTCTAAAAAGCCGCACTTTGGCCGTTCTTTTCCCCCCCGTGTGGCAGGGGCCATAGTCAATCTTCCCAACTCCTCAGTGACAGAGGTGATTCAACCAATGTCTGCAGGAAGAAGAGGAGATGGTGGTTGGTGATTCCCTGCTGAGTGTAAAGGAAGTTTTTTGTGTGGTAAGCTTACCTATTCATCCACATGGGAATTTACAGGTAAGCTTACCACCACATGCGAGGTATGTTCGTTCATGTGGGAGCAGAAGACACAGCTATGAATGTATCACAACAGACCATGAGGCTCTAGGAAGGAAGAAGATGGAATTTTGGACCCAGGTGGCAATCTCATCCATTCTTCCTCTAAATGGAGAGTACCACAAAAAGAGAGACAGAGAGAGTCATTCAGAAGACAGATGGGATTGTTAATAAAGGTTTGGTTTTGGGGACCATGACCTAAGCCAGGGGTCCCTCAGCTTTTTGAGCCTGTGGGCTCCTTTTGGAATTCTGACAGAGTGTGGTCAGTGCAGCCACAAAATGGTTGCCACAGCTTACCTTCAGACAACCAGTAGAAAAGAGCATGAGTCCAGTAGCACCTTAAAGGTAAAGGTTCCCTTGCTCGAAAGCCAGTCGAATCCGACTCTAGGGTTGCAGTGCTCATCTCCATTTCAAAGCCGAAGAGCCAGCGCTGTCCGAAGACGTTTCCCTGGTCATGTGGCCGGCATGACTAAACACCAAGGCGCACGGAACGCTGTTACCTTCCCACCGAAGCGGTACCTATTTATCTACTTGCAATTTCTTGCTTTCGAACTGCTAGGTTGGCAGGAGCTGGAACTAGAGATGGGAGCTCACTCCATCATGAGGCACCCGGGTCTCGAACTGCTGAACTACTGACCTTCCACAGCCTGCAGTTCAGCGTCTTAACCACTTGAGCCACCTTAAAGACTAACAAAATGTGTGGTAGGGTATGAGCTTTCGTGAGTCACCACTAACTTCTTCTCCACGCCTACTACCTCTCTGCATATCACACCTAATCCAATCACACCTGCTATTGTCACTTGCCTGCTAATGTCATTTGGCAACTGAAAACACTCCACTTTCCAATCAGTGTTCCCTCTAAGCTGAGTGAGTGTGCGCTAGCTCACAGTTTCTTAGCCTCCAGCTCACACATTTCTGTCTTAGCTCAGGAAGGAGGGCTCCAGAGCAGACTGATTTATGCAGCAGCCAAATGGCTCGCTCACAGCTTTAATGCCAGGAGCTCACAAAGTAGAATTTTTGCTCACAAGACGCCACAGCTTAGAGGGAGCCTTGTTTCCAATATATAGGACAGAGGGACTCCCATTCTAGTTGTATCTGAAGAAGTGACTCGTGAAAACTCCTACTCTACCACAAACTTTATTAGTCTTCGAAGTGCTACTGGACTCTTGCTCTTTTCTGCTGCTACAGACAGACTAACACAGCTGCCCATCTTGATCTATCTTCAGTCAACGATTTGAAGCTCCTTGTGCTGGGGTGGCAAATACTGCTGAAGCACTGTTTCTAAAAATCTGCCCAGTTGAACAAATCTCCAATAGCCAATCAGAAGCCTTGCTGGGCAAAAGCCCTACTTGGCCTCACCCACCAGGAAAGGTGCCCTGGCCCCCGCAAGCTCTACACTGGGGGGCCCTGGCCTAAGCTTTCTTGATGAAGGACCACTCACAAAATGGGCCGCATCACAGGAGTGGAAGGAAATGTCCCTTCAAGGCAATGAACTTCCCATGTTTCCCAGTCATTGAGCAGGTCTTCTAGGGGTGACCAAACACAACGTTCTTCACACCTCCTGTTCGCTCCTCTGCCACTTTTGCTCAGTTGACAGCTTAAAAGCTTACAAAGCAGACAAACTGGGTTTTGCCTCGACGTCTTTTTCCCCCTCCCCATCGTTGTTTTTTTTTTCCCCTCTTCCAGATCTATTGTAATGTGTTTTCCTCATGTTCATCAGTAGGATGTTGTGGCTTTTATAATCTCGGAGTGCTAGTTTTAAGATAGATGTATGCGAATATCTGTCACATTTAATTATCTCCTCCATCACATTCAGTAAGTGGCCTATTAAGAGAGAAATGACTGGTTCATATACTCATTAGAAAGGGAAGATTTTCATGGTACAACAAAGGGAGAAGAAACGTTATTTCTGACTCAGCCTCCAATGGAAGAAGGTGGCGGCGGGGGGGGGGGACATGGGCCTACAACGCTTAAATAAGAATGTGATAATGAAAAACAGGGTCGGGTAGCTCAGAAACTAGCAATAGACTGTGGTTCGTTTATGATCATGGAGAGAGCAGATGGGGGAAAGAGATTACTCACTTTCCAGAGAGGAGAGTCATCCGTTTAAACCATTAGGCAATGAGTTTAAGACAAACTGTGGTGAAGGCAGTCTTTCATAAACTGGATAGGGAAAGTTTGATCAGTTAATTAGGATGGCTCCACCTTTTCTGAAGGCCCATAGCCATAGGTACGTACTCAAGTGCTGTCAAGTTCCATCTGACTTATGACATCCCAGCAAGAGGGGCTTTCAAGGCAAGTGAGAAGTAGAAGTAGTTTGCCATTGCCATCCCCTGCAGGATCTTCCTTGGTGGCTTCTGATTGGCCATTGGAGATTTGCTTGGCTGGGCAGATTTTTAGAAACAGTGCTTTGGTAGTATCTGCCACCCCAGCACAAAGGTCTTCAAATGGTTGACTGAAGATAGATCAGATAGATCAAGAGAAGCCATGTTGGATCAGGCCAATGGCCCATCCAGTCCAACACTCTGAGTCACACAGTGGCCAAAAACCAGGTGCTATCAGGAGGTCCACCAGCATCTGACAAGACTATTCTACACCATCCCACCTTCTGTCCCATCTGAAGGCACATAACCGTTTCTAATTGTAAATTATCTGCTTCCTAAGGCATGGAAGTAATGTCTCCTGTATGACTATCTGACAACACCCACCAAGTGTCAAGTTACACCTCTCCTTCTTTTCTGAAAGTATTGTTTGCTTGGACCAAAATGGCCTCCATTTACATCACATGGCCCTGATTTGAATATGAGCAGTGATTGGTGGTCTTTAGCCTTTTCTTCTATCGGCTAAGGTTTGGGTTTCCCAGCCAATCATGGCTGTTGTTTACAGTCTTTTAGTAGTAGCATTAAACCTTTTTACAAAGGATAATCTGAGGGTAGGAATTTATTGATTGCCACGGGATTTTGTTGGAGCAGATCTGAAGATTCCCTCTGAAGGGATTTCAAAGGAACTCAAAGAGCTTTGATAAGCAAAATTTCTAACATGCTCCTAAGTATGTTCACTTCCACACTATAACTTCTTTTCGTGTGTTCATGATATATTTCTTCTCTGCAATCAGCTGCAAGCAGAATTAAAATGTGGGTGGCTCAAGTGGTTAGGATGCTGAACTGCAGACCGGAAGGTCGGTAGTTTAGCAGTTCAAGACCTGAGTGCCACATGACGGAGTGAGTTCCCCTCTCTGGTCCCAGCTCCTCCCAACCTAGCAGTTCGAAAGCAAGAAATTGCAAGTAGATATATAGGTACCACTTTGGTGGGAAGGTGACAGCATTCCGTGCGCCTCGGCATCTAGTCATGCCGGCCACATGACCACGGAAACGTCTTTAGACAGCGCTGGCACTTTGTCTTAGAAAAAGAGATGAGCACCGCCCCCTGGAGTCGGATTCCACTGGCTTTCGAGCAAGGGAAACCTTTACCTTTACCTACCACACAGCAAGTTTTATATTCCCCAAAATTCAGCAATGGCTGGCTGCACAGGGAAGATCCTACCACCATGTTTACTTGGGAGTAAGTACCATTCAACATAGGCTCCATTCTCCTGGGATCTGTCCCTTTAAATTTGTTAATTTACAGCTTCTGCTTCTCCCAAGGTTACCAACCCCCAGGTGGTAACTGGAGATCTCCTGGGATTACAACTCATTCCCAGGCTACACAGATCAGTTCCCCTGGAGAAAATGGCCTCCATGGAAGGTGGACTCTATGGCATCATATCCCACTGAAGTCCCTCCCCTCCCCAAACCCTGCTGAGAGCCAGTTTGGTGTAGTGGTTATGTGCGCGGACTCTAATCTGGGAGAAATGGGTTTGATTCCCCCACTCCTCCACTTGCAGCTGCTGGATGACCTTGGGCAAGCCATAGTTCTGGCACAGCTGTCCTTGAAACACCTCACAGGGTGTCTGTTGTGGGGAGGGGGAAGGGAAAGGAGTTTGTAAGCTGCTCTGAGACTCCCTTGGGTAGTGAAGGGTGGGGTCTAAATCCAATCTGTTCTTCTTCTTCTTCTACCTCACAGGGTGTCTGTTGTGGGGAGGGGAAGGGAAAGGAGTTTGTAAGCTGCTCTGAGACTCCCTTGGGTAGTGAAGGGTGGGGTCTAAATCCAATCTGTTCTTCTTCTTCTTCTACCTCACAGGGTGTCTGTTCCTCCTCCTCCTCCTCCTCCTCCTCCTCTTCTTCTTCTTCTTCTTCTTTCCTCAGGCTGCACCCCCACCCCTCCAAAAAAATCTCCAGTTATTTCCCAACCCGGAGCTGGCAACCCTTGCTCCTCCGTGTTAATTACTGACTTTCTGTTTACTCCTCACGCCAGCACACCAGAATTCTTAATAGCTCCCTAATAAATTCTGTTCACCTTTAAAAAAAATTATGATAACTCTGAAATTATAAAATTGTAACCATGAAAAGAAAGGGGGGGGGGGATCAATGGCCGATCTCTTTACAGTCAAAGACACACAAAAAACCCCCCATTAATTCTCTCCCCCTTCCCCAAGAAAGGGAACTGATTAAAGATCAGCACTGTAAGTGAACAGGAAGTAATTAATTAGTCTAAGGAAGGGAAGTTGCTTTAAAGCTGCGGATGTGAGGAGGGAGGATTTAAAGGACTGACAACAGCACTTTGTCAGACCACGCCCATGATGCAGCGGCTGCAACCGAAGGGAAAAAAAGAAAAGAACAAATAAGGACCGAAAATGGAATGGAGTGGGCCATCGTCGATGTCATCTGGATTCTCTGTTAAAACTGAATGACGGTGGCTGTTCCTATCCCAGAGTAAAGAATTCCACGACACTTCGTTGGGGCAGGAAATCTACTGTTGGATCTGAGCCTTTGAATTTCTCTCCATTGCTTCTTACAAAGGCCTTCAGAACATATAAAGGGGGAGGGGGGAGAGAGAGAGGAAAGATTTAAAAAAAGAGAGAGCGCGCAAAACAGCCAAGATGGGAACTGATCCATTGGAAGTCTATTAGAGATGAACTTCAAACGCACCCCCATCCCTGCCTGGTTATTCTTCCTCTTTATAAATAATGCTCAAAGAGCTTTGGCTTGACGTTAACGGCGGGAGGCTTCCCAGCACGCTAAAGGAAACATTAGCACACATGCCATGAAGATAACCTGAATATCTGTACAAGTCAGCAGAGGGACGGGCCTTGCAGAAGGCAAAGCGCGCAAATGAGTGACACCCCTGCTTTGCCGGCACATTAGGCCTGGCTGCAGAATCCGTCTGGGAACCGGGAGCAGGAGACAATGTCAGAAAACATCACAGAGATATACGCTTGTGTCGAGGAGGGCCTAAACGGTTCCAAGGGGAAACCAGGTACGTGGAAGCTGCTACCTACTTTCCGACACACCGAATGAACTGACAGCACAAACAAACAAACAAACAAAAAGGAGAGACTCGAGAATCACGCAGTTCCCAATTGCAACTCCTGTGGGACTCCAAAATGGAAAGCTTTCTCTGCTGAGAAACTGCCGCAGCTGTTTCAGGAGTCGCTTCTTACGGTTTGGTGGTGCTCGGTTGGGTACAGTGTTCCCTCCAAGCCGAGTTTGTGTGAGCTAGCTCACAGGGGGTTTTTTTTAGCCTCTGGCTCACACTTTTTTGTCTCAGCTCAGGAAAGATGGCTCCAGAGCAAACTAATGTATGCAGGAGCCAATTCGCTCACTCACAACTTTAATGCCAGTAACTCACAAAGGCTGCGGTCACACGGAACAGAAGCCACACAAGTGAGACGGAAAACAGGCGGAGTTTCCGGGCGCGATCTCACCAGCACATCTGGGAAGCGTAGCACTCCCATGGCACAACCGAGGCTTCCAGCCGAAACTGCGTGGCAAAAAACTAGTACCTCGGAGGTACTAGTTTCTGGAAACTGTGGGGCAAGGGCGGGCGTCTGATCGCGTTTCTGGTGGCATCCGGCACCCGCCCATGTCCCCTTGCAAATAAGATGGGGGTTTTTTGTCCACGTCTCTGTGGATGTGCACACGCACCCAACGGAGCATGCGCATTCGTCGTGTACACACACAAAAAAAACAGTTTGCCGCGGCGCACGCTTCTTCGTTGCGCGCCAGCTTGTCCTGTGATCAGCACCTCTCCCTTGCCATGGAACCTCCATGGTACCTCCACAGGACCTCCACGGGAGGTCTGATTGAGTAACTGCACAGTAGTTTGCCCCAGGGCAAACAGCCATGCTTCTCCCCCGCAGTTTCCTGCTCGTGTGACCGGGGCCAAAGTAGAATTTTTGCTCACAAGACTCCAAAGTTTAGAGGGAGCATTGTAAGGCTACTTGCATGTTAAATTCACAAATGTTTATTATTATTTATTTATTAATTTCCGTTTATATCCCTCCTTATTATTATGTATTACATTAAGAAGAAGAAGAAGAGATTGGATATATACCCCACCCTTCACTACCCAAAGCCAGTCTGGTGTAGCTTCAGTGTGCGGACTCTAATCTGGGAGAACCGGGCTTGATTCCCCACTCCTCCACTTGCACCTGCTGATGTCACCTTGGGTCAGTCACAAGCTCTGGCACAGCTGTTCCTGAAAGCAGTTTGTGTCCGAGTTCTCTCAGCCTCACCCACCTCACAGGGTGTCTGTTGTGGGGAGGGGAAGGGAAAGGAGTTTGTAAGCTGCTCTGAGACTCCAAGTGAAGGGTGGGATATAAATCCAATCTCTTCTCTTCTTCTTCAGAGGTGTCTCAGAGCAGCTTACAAACTCCTTTCCCTTCCCCTCCCCAGAACAGACACCCTGTGAGGTAGGCGGGGCTGAGAGAGCTCTGACATAACCTGGTCTTTTTCAAGGACAGCTCTGACAGAACTATGGCCTCCCCAAGGTCATCCAGCAGGTGCAAGTGGAGGAGTGGGGAACCAAACCTAGTTCTCTAGATTAGAGTCCGCGCACTTAACCACTACACCAAACTGGCTTCTATACTGGGCTCAGGTTGGTGCACAACAAGTTCATATAAAAAAAGATATCAAATACAGTACAATATATAAAAGACAATAAATAATCTAAAAGTACAGGTCCATAAAACTGGTCATCTACACGGCACCATAGTGCAAGGTGCTGATTCCCCCAGTTTACATTAGCATGGGGGAGAGGAGGAGTGAAAACCAGTTGGTGGGCTGCATAATTGTTAAAAGCTGTTGGAGCCATTAAAAGCAGCTGCTGTCCTCAACCATATGCTTGGCGGAACAGCTCTGCCTTGCAGGCCCCGCAGAACTGTAACAAGCCCCGCAGGGCCCTGACGTTAGTAGGCAGACAGTTCCACCAGGTCGGAGCCAGAAAATGTACATGCTGCTTGTCTCCAGTGACCTCCACAAGGTGGCTCTGAAAGCAAAAATTATACAATAATATCATAACAGCAACCAGGGGTCATTTGGGGGGGGACGCGGGGGGACGCCATCCCCCCGGGTGAGGTGCGGGAGGGCGGGGCCTGGAGCTCCCTGCTGGTGCCCGCTGGAGGTCGCCGCCGGCTGTGGGGAGGACACACTTCCGGTGATGTCGGGGGTGTGGCATATGCTAATGAGTTATGCTAATGAGTCCCCCTAGCTCTTTTTCTACGAAATGACCCCTGACAGCAACAATGACTGTAACATATGAAATAGCAGTAAGAACACTTTGGGCGTGATCAGGGCTTTTTTGGTAGAAAAAGCCCAGCAGGAACTCATTAGCATAATTGGCCACACCCAAAAGCAGAAACTCATTAGCATATGAGGCCACACCCCTGACAGCACGGCTCATTAGCACATTAGGCCGCACCCCCATGTTACCAGAAGTGTGGTTATCCAGCCACACCCACCTTTTGCTTGTTATTCTGTTTACCTCGTTTGTTGTCCAAACCCAGGGCCTTTTTTGTAGCAGGAACTCCTTTGCATGTTAGGCCACACACCCCTAATGTAGCCAATCCTAATGAGTTTCTGCTGTTGGGTGTGGCCTATAATGCTAATGAGTTCCTGCTGGGCGTGGCCAACTCGGGAGCCAGCCGGAACTCCGTTCCTGTGCGTTCCTGCCCAAAAATAGCCCTGGGCGTGATCACAAGCAGAACTAGCTGCGCCATAGGCGTGAATGCCAGGTGGATTTTAAGGGCGCGATCAGACACAAACATCTGGGAAGCATCCCGCACCTGTCGGCAACCCGTTCTGCTCCGCTGCAGAAGTGGAATAAAAAGACACCGGGGAAAGTCCAGTAGCAAATGGGTTGCTACAGCCAGGAACGGACTTTCCCCTGTGTGGTCACTCCAGCGTGCACCCATGCCGTTTTTTTCCTCCCCGTCTTGGTATGCGCATCATCACACACTACATAGGGAGCACTCAGTGCAGAGATACGAATCATCGATCCCTCGTTGAAGCGCACCGGAAACATGCGGCAAAAAACCGACACCCGATTCACCTGCGGTTGTGTCTGATCACGCAGTGGCGGGCTGCCCCCGCAGCTTCCAAGGACTGGGTGATCACGCAACTGTGGGTCAAATTCCCATGGAGCAAATACTCTCGTTTCCTCCCCCCCCCACTACGTTATCTCGCGTGTGTGTGTGACCGCAACCTTTATGTTATAATACAGTATGCTGAAGTTGGGGAGTGACCATAGAGGAAATATGAGTAAAGGTACAAGTACCAACCCCAGCTCCTTAAAAGCTCCTTAAACGTTCATCTCCTGTCTGAAAGTGTTGAACTAGAATGTATCAAGAAGGTTGATATTATCCATCGAGGGCTCACCGGGGATTCTGGGTTCCTTTCACACTATGGGAGTTAAATCAGCTGAGCAAGTCTCACAAGATTGTGTTATCACCTACCGCTGCTGTTGTGCATGGTTACTGTACTTCTCTTTTTCTCATCACTGCTTTATCTAGAAATGTTGCAGCCTGGATCACTTGCATTTTAAGGGCTCTGAAGCCTTCTTAGATATAGCCACACATGAAACTGTCTTATAGTGAATCAGACTATTGGTCCATCAAGTTCACTACTGTCTACTCAGACTGGCAGCTGCTCTCCAGGGTCTCAGGCCAAGGTCTTTCACATCACCTAGTACCTCGACCCTTCAACTGGAGGTGCCGGGGATTGAACCTGGGACCCTCCGCACGCAAAGCAAAAGTTCTTCCACTGAGCCACGGCCTCTCTAATAGTCTGCTAACCAAGAACACACTTCATGCATCTGTTGTAGCAGGCTGTCGTCCACAGACCCTTTTGAGAGCCAGTGTGGAGAAGCAGTTGAATTGCCAGACCAGGATCTGGGAGACCCAGCTTCGAATCCCTACCCTGCCATGGAAGCTTGCTGGGTGACCTTGGGCCAGTCACACACTCTCAGCCCGACCTACTTCGCAGGGTTGTTGTGAGGATCAAATGGAGAAGAGAATGCAGTAAGCTGCTTCGGGTCCCATTGGGGATAAAGGCAGGAAATAATAGGGTTAACCACCAAGTGTGGCCTGAAGATCTCCGATTTACAAATTATCTCCAGACAACAGAGGTCAGTTTCCCTGGAGAAAATGGCTGCTTTGGAGGGTGGACTCTGTGGCATTATACCCCACTCTTCCTATGCTCCACCCTCCCTCCTAGGGTTCCCAATTCTTACCTATAGCTGCAGCGGGGGGGAGTCCTGTGATGTCATCATGTCGGGCATGTTGGGGGCGAGACCACTATCATTTGAGGGGAAACCATAGAGTTCTCCTTCGAATGATAGAGTGTCCACCCCGCAACGTCCGGGTGACGTCATCATGCCAGTCAAGTTTCCGTGATCCCAGCACTTAGGTGGTGGGGTTCCCATTTAGCAGGTAACCCCCCCCCCCCGGGGGACTTGGCAACCCTACTCCCTCCAAATCTCCAGGAATTCCCCAAGCGGAGCTGGCAACCCTATGAAGTACATAAAAATAAAATTTTGCTCCGTCTGTTATTCTTTACGATGCCACCAGGCTCTCCTTTGCCCCTTTCCCCTCTTCATTGTTGTTCTGTCGAACCGAAATGCCACTTTTTATTTTTAACAAACCATAATGTCGGGCTGTAAATATTGACAAATATTGAGACACGCCGTCTCAGGTGGGACAATCCACGTGCCGCTTCTCCCCTCGAAACCCGGGGACCCCCAGTCCTGTTACAGGTGTTCAAACAATCTGTGCTGAGAACTCTGCAACGGCGGATCTGGCGCTATATTTAGGTCAGAGGCAGGAAAGGAAAGCAAGCGGTGGTTTGCCTCCCGTTCCTTTCGAGCGACGTTGTTTTGCCGGCCATGCTCCGTGTGCCGCTAATCGACATACGAAAGGAAGCGTGTGCGCCCCTGCTCGTTAATTGGCAGGAACCAAGTGTTTTGCCATCCACTCCTTGGGACCCATCGGGAAACAGCTTCCAGAGGAGACTCCTGCTATTTGTGTGAAGTCAGGCAGGATGTCCCAGCACTGACTCAATCAGCCGAAAGGGAGAGGAAGAGAAACTCCTGACCTCTCCTGTCTCCGGGCAATGCAGTTATTGGCATGCACAATTAAACACCGTGCCTCTTGGATTACTCTGGAAGCGACGGCACACTAGGATGTGGCAAATCGGATCAGCGGTAAACGTATTCCACTGGAGGGATCATGTGCTTAGGCCTTAGGTTCCGTGCCAGGAGTGTTGGCAGCAGCAACGGAGGTGAAGACGGCGGTGGCGAAACAACAATGGCGGCTGAATTCTGGATGACCAGACCTGACGGAAGGCGGAGCGAACGCAGGACGCGGGACGCAGGCGAAGCAGACAGGACGGCGCAGCACGGCTGGAGCCGGAAGGACGTGAGCCGGAGGCTGCAGCCGGAAAGAACGTTTGCACGCAAAAACACCAAGCCATAGGCGTAATCTTCGTGGGGGCGGCGGGGGTTACGCCCCCGCCGAACTTGAAAGTCTACACCCTTGCACCAAGCCTCCAGGAGAAGGTCGCCGGGCAGCCAGAAAGAGACCAGGAATAACAACAACAACATTCGGAGCCCGCCGGGAGAAGAAAAGAAGCGCTGCCAACAGGGTGTCGATAGGGAAGTCCCTCCCCTTGTGAAATGTGGCCCTAGGTAGGTTCAATCACTACTGTATAGTAGTAAAGTCTGTAAACCGCTCTGAGACCCATTAGCGGTTATGAGCGGTATGTAAGTCTCATGTAAATAAATAAATAGAAATAAATAGAAACAAGGACGCTTGGAAGCTAAGCAGGGTTGGACGGGGATCATACCTGGATGGGAGGTCACCACGGAAGGTTATGAAGGGTCAGGCAGTGGCAAACCACCTCTGCCCATCTCTTGCCTTGGAAAACCCCACGATCAATGCTCCCTCTAAGCCGTGGAGTCCCGTGAGCAAAGATTCTACTCTGTGAGCTACCAGCATTAAAGTTGTGAGCGAGCGATTGGGCTGCTGCACAAATTAGTTTGCTCTGGAGCCACATCCTTCCTGAGCAGAGTCAAAAATCTGTGAGCTGGAGGCTAAAAAACTGTGAGCCAGCTCACACTAACTCAGCTTAGGGGGAACACTGCCCACGATGGGTCTCCATATGTTTGTTGTGACTTCATGGCACTTAATAAATGAACAGGCCTGTGAGGAAAAGCACCACTGGCCTCCCCTCAGGGGTTAATGTGAATGGGAATGGTAGTGTTGCCGGGTCCCTACCTTTTGCCAGCGGGGGGTGGGGAGAAGCTCATCTCCTGGGATCTTCTCCCGGAAGTGACATCATCACGCTAGGCACATTGCCAGGGGGACACTAGCATTCAGCTAGAAACTCTATGATACCATAGAGTTTTCAGGCCGAATGCTAGAGCGTCCCCCCGGCGACGTGCTTGGAGTGATGATGTCACCTCCGGGTGACATCACCATGCTGGGCACGTTGGCCCGATCCAGGCACTTTGTGGGTGGGGTTCCCCCCTCTGGTTGGATCTGGGCCGGCAGATTGGGGTAGGGTTGCCAAGTCCATCTTCCACCCCCAGCGGGGGACTTTGGGGGTGTTCCTGGAGGGGGCGGGGCATCCCGACGTGATGACGTCACATTGGGGACGTCCACCGCCCCCCCCCCCGCCCGTGTGCCGGATCTCCAGAAACGGCAGTTCCCTGCACTTAAAGGAGCCAGCGTTTCCCCTTTAAGAGCAGCCGTGTTTCCCTTTTAAGT
>NW_015164240.1:173274-182039 GCF_001447785.1 Gekko japonicus
GGCTTCCCCCGCCGGCCATCTGGCCGGCGGCGGGTAGAATCCCCCCCCAAAATGGGGGACCCCTGGCAAACCAGGGGGTTTGGCAACCCTTGATTGGGGGGCCCTAAAGTGGGCAAAGTCCCCCCCCGGGGGGATCTGGCAACCCTGAGGAACAAGCTGGTCCATCCTGCAGGTGCTACTAATTGGTCTCCTGGCCTACACAGCTCTTATTTTTTTAAATACGTTTTTTTAAATTATTATTATTATTCTGAACAATATATTCAACAGTACATTTAGAACACAAATTAATACCATGCAATAATCAACATTCTCAACCCGTAAGAGCCTTTTAAAAATATAACAGATCTTTGTAATAAGAGTTGTTTGGAATCACTTCTTCGTCTACGAGATATTCCACTGCTGGGAACCAAGTCGCTTGAAAATCCTTTTGGTGAGAGACTATTTTACCATATACAAAGTGTTCCCAGATTTCATTTTGCCAACATTGAAGAGTAGGTGGTCCATCCGTATGATGAGAGGGGGAGAACTTGGTATGGTGATGAGGTAATCTTCTAGAGGCTTCTCCTGATGATGTGTTCTGACTGGCTGTCATCATCGCCTGACGTTGCTGGGCCCAAAAACTATAATTGAGATAAGGCCTTGAAGAAGAAAGACTAACTTGGAATCTGATGGACTATTTATTTATTTGTTTATTTGATTTCTAATCCGCCCTCCCGCCAAAGCAGCTCAGGGCGGCTTACATAGAATTTTAAAACCGGCAAACAATTTTAAAACCAGCAAAAACAACATAAAATACAGTTCCATAAAATTCCGATACATACAATTAAACTATTTAAATACGACGGCATCATATAATAAAGTGCGAGTGCGACACCACCGATTAAATCAGTTATTACTGGAACGCCTAAAGGCCTGGACTATGATCTGCTTGAACTGCAGTTGCTAGCATTGTAGAGAACACGTAAGCTATGGTCTTCTGCTTTTGGATGTAAGGTTTGTGCCATCGAACACAAGTCTTGAAAGTGTTAGATAGTTCAGCTAGTTCTCTCGTTTTCCTGCTGCAGGATTTTTGAGCAATGTGCTGGCTGTAGAATGAACCTCTATGTTTTGACAGAAACTGAAATAAACTTCATAAACCTTTTAAACATTAAATGCACTTTTTATTTACGTATTTATTTCATCCCATGTATTAGCCGCCTACCCCCACAAATTGTGGGGCTGTAAGCAATGCACGAAAGTTCTAGAAAAATAAAAGACATAAAAAACCAGTCCAGTAGCATACTGTGATGAAAAGCGGGTGGCAAAATTTGATAGCTTCCTACCATATCTGTTATGTGAGCGCTTCACGTGTTCAGGGGAAAATAAGTTTTATACAGAAGAAGAGTCCAGGTAGGTAGGTAGGGTGCTAGCCATGTTACTGGTTACTTGTGTACAACCTGTTAAGTCACTCACACAACCACAATGGGGACCCACGGGGTTCAGTCTTGTCCTCCTTAAGAACACTCTGTCACACAGTGGCCAAAAATACCAGGGGCCATCAGGAGGTCCAGCAGTAGGGCCAGGACACTAGAAGCCCTCCCACTGTTGCCCCCCCCAAGCACCAAGAATACAGAGCATCACTTGCCCCAGCCTGTGAGTTCCTATAAGAACATTAGAGAAGCCAACGTTGGATCAGGCCAATGACACATCCAGTCCAACACTCTGTGTCACACAGTGGCCAAAAATACCAGGGGCCATCTGGAGGTCCAGCAGTGGGGCCAGGACACTAGAAGCCCTCCCACTCTTGCCCCCACCCAGCACCAAGAATACAGAGCATCCCTTGCCTGAGAGTTCCTATCTATATCTGAGAGTTCCTATCTATATGTTGTGACTAATAGCCACTGATGGACCTCTGCTCCATATGTTTATCCAATTCCCTCTTATAAGAACATAAGAGCAGCCAATGTTGGATCAGGCCAATGGCCCATCTAGTCCAACACTCTGTCACACAGTGGCCAAAAACACCAGGTGCCATCAGGAGGTCCAGCAGTGGGGCCAGGGCACTAGAAGCCCTCCCACTGTTGCCCCCCCCCCCAAGCACCAAGAATACAGAGCATCACTTGCCCCAGACTGAGAGTTCCTATCTATACCTTGTGGCTCATAGCCACTAATGGACCTCTGCTCCTTATAAGAACATTAGAGAAGCCAACGTTGGATCAGGCCAATGACGCATCCAGTCCAACACTCTGTGTCACACAGTGGCCAAAAATACCAGGGGCTATCAGGAGGTCCAGCAGTGGGGCCAGGACACTAGAAGCCCTCCCACTGTTCCCCCCCCCCCAAGGGCCCAAGAAGACCCCCCCCCCCAAGCACCAAGAAGACAGAGCATCACTTGCCCGAGAGTTCCTATCTATACCTTGTGGCTAAGAGCCACGGATGGATCTCTGACAGGGCCTTATCCTTGAAGATGATCTCTGTCTGAAAGAAGAGCCGGTTAGGTGTTGTGGTTTGGTGGTGGAAAGTTGCAGCCAACTTCTGGCAACCCCACAGGGGTTCTCAAAGCAAGAGACGTTCAGTGGTGGTTTGCCATTGCCTGCGTCTGCATAGCTGCCCTGGACTTCTTTCATGGTCTCCCTTCCAAATGCTAACCGGGGCCAACCCTGTTTAGCTTTCACGGTTTGACGAGATTCGGCTAGCCTGAGCCATCCAGATGTCTGTCTGTCTGTGTGTGTAACAAAATTATAAAAAGGATTCCAGGATTGAGTTCGGTGTGCTGGCACTGTAAACAGACTAAAGGTTGGTATGCACACATGTGGTGGGAATGTGCAGAAGTAAAGTCATTCTGGAGGGAAATTGTTGAAATCATTAGAAAAGTGTGCAATATAACATTAACTTTAATGTTGTTAAGTACAATAGGATGCCCGTTACTAGATAAGGCTACTTATCTACTGGCGGGAAAGGTGGTCATAGCTCTGGGGTGGAAAGACAAAAGTAAATGGACAATAGAAATCTGGTACAACTATTTGTTTGACTTTATACAGTCAGATATCGTGGCGTCAATCAACAAGGGAACAACATGGAAAGAAAAATCCATGGAAATCAAGACCAGATGGAAGACCTACCTAGAGTGGATACTGAAAGAAAAAAGAAAGGACATTCAGTGGAAGATTAAGACTTTGTGCCCATGGCTGGGGTGAAAAGACTAAGATTAAAAGGGAGGGAGGGAGGAAAGGGATGAAATTGTATATAGCTACAAATATTCAATGTAACAGACTAAACAAACAATATATATTTTTTTTAAGTATAAAAAGGAAGAAAAATCCTACTTCGTAGTGCACACTTCCAGCATCAGTTAGGCCCCACTGCAGACCAGGGCTATTTTTGGGCAGGAACGCACGGGAACGGAGTTCCGGCTGGCTCCTGAGTTGGCCACGCCCAGCAGGAACTCATTAGTATAATAGGCCACACCCAACAGCAGAAACTCATTAGGATTGGCTACATTTAGGGGTGTGTGGCCTAACATGCAAAGGAGTTCCTGATCCAAAAAAAGCTCTGGGTTTTGACAACAAATGAGGTAAACAGAATAAGAAGCAAAAGGTTGGTGTGGCTGGATGACCACACTTCTGGTAACATGTGGGTGCGGCCTAATATGCTAAAGAGGGGTGTTGTCAGGGGTGTGGCCCAATATGCGAATGCGTTTCTGCTATTGGGTGCGGCCTATTATGCTAATGAGTTCCTGCTGGGCTTTTTCTACAAAAAAAAGCCCTGCTGCAGACATAACAGAGGCTTCCGACTAACGCCTTCCACCTGATCCTCCTCTGACACTCTGCCAGAAATGTTTCTCCTGTTGGCAGCTGCGTCACAATGTGCTGTTCTCTTAACTGACCAAGAGTTGCCCAACCATGCCCGACAGACGGTGGTCCAGCATTCCACTTCACACAAGGCTTATTCTAATCTCCAGCACCACCGTAGGGTTGCTTCCAAGGGCCTCCCAAGCCAACCTGCTCCCACCGTGCTGGACGCCTTCATTACTTGGTCTTGGGTCTGAAGCAGAGCCTATGTCGAGTTGCAGAGGCATTTGGAATCTTGCACAGTCCCTTTGCTTAAAAGGCATACGTTTTAGAGTGAGCAGTGGTGTTTGTGCAGGTGGCCACCAGTGTTCCCTCTAAGCTGAGTTAGAGTGAGCTAGCTCACAGTTTTTTAGCCTCCAGCTCACACATTTTTGTTTCAGCTCAGGAAGGGGTGGCTCCAGAGCAAACTAATTTATGCAGGAGCCAAATGGCTCGCTCACAACTTTAATGCCAGTAGCTCACAAAGTAGAATTTTTGCTTACAAGACTTCACAGCTTAGAGGGAACATTGGACTTGCCACATAGAATCACAGAATCACAGAGTTGGAAGGGGCCATCGAGTCCAACCCCCTGCTCAGTGCAGGATCTGCCTCGAGCATCCCTGACAAGTGCTGGTCCAGCCGCTGCTTAAAGACTGCCAGTGGGGGGGAGCTCTCCACCTCCCCAGGCAGCTGATTCCACTGCGGCACAATTCTGCCTGTCAAAAACTTTTTTTCCCTAAAATCCAGATGGTACCTGCCTGCCCTTGATTTAAACCCATTATTGTTACTGTTAACTTTATCTGTGATGCTTTACAACTTTAATGCCAGTAGCTCACAAAGCAGACTTTTTGCTCACAAGGCTCCACAGCTTAGAGGGAACATTGATCGTGTCCCCCCCTCAGCCTCCTCTTCTCCAGACTAAACATACCCAAGTCAGTGTTCCCTCTAAGCTGAGTTAGTGTGAGCTGGCTCACAGTTTTTTAGCCTCCGTCTCACAGATTTTTGTCTTAGCTCAGGCAGGATGGCTCCAGAGCAGACTGATTTATGCAGTCGTCAAATCGCGCGCTCACAACTTTAATGCCAGTAGGTCACAAAGTAGAATTCAAGACTCCACAGCTTAGAGGGAGCATTGTCCCTCCGCCTTTCCTCACAGGGCTTGGTCTCCAGGCCCCCGATCATCCTCGTCGCTCTCCTCTGCACCCGCTCCATTCTGTCCGCACCCTTTTTGAAGTGAGGCCTCCAGGACTGCACGCAATACTCCAGGTACAGCCTGTGCCAAAGTTTGCGGCTTTCTCAGTACATTTTTGTCTCGTTTACCTCCTCTACATGGCTGACGCACACGTGTGCACTGATTGAATGCTGCCCCCCCCCCCAAGCAAACTCACACAATTTTTTCCTGTGTATTATTTTACCAGGGGGTAGTGCTAAAGCACTATAGCAAAACAATCTTGGTGCAACCATAATTTTTTAAAAAAATGCAACATGTGTTGTGTAGCATCAAGGCACTTCTAACTTATCGTGCCCCAATGAATTAATGACCTCCAAAATGTCCTGTCATTAACAGCCTGGCTCAGGTTCTTCCAACTGTGGGCCATGGCTTCCTTGACTGAATCAATTCTTTTCCTGTCCGATCTTCCTCCCCCCCACCTTCAGCTGTTCCCAGCAGGAACTCATTAGCATAATAGGCCACACCCAACATCAGAAACACATTAGCATATTAGGCCACACCCCTGACAGCACAGCTCATTGGCATATTAGGCCACACACCCCAGGTTACCAGAAGTGTGCTCATCCAGCCCAGCCACCTTTTGCTTCTTATTCTGTTTACCTTGTTTGTTGTCAAAACCCAGGGCCTTTTTTTGTAGCAGGAACTCCTTTGCATGTTAGGCCACACACCCCTACTGTAGCCAATCCTAATGAGTTTCTGCTGTTGGGTGTGGCCTATTATGCTAATGAGTTCCTGCTGGGCATGGCCAACTTGGAAGCCAGCTGGAACTCCGTTCCTGTGCGTTCCTGCCCCAAAATAGCCCTGGCTGTTCCTAGCATTATTGTCTTTGCCAGTGAGTCTGGTCTCCTCATGACATGACCAACATGCATGAGCATCAGTTTAGTTATTTTAGCTTCTAGAGAGAGTTCAGGCTTGTTTTGATCAAGAACCCATTTATTTGACTTTTTCAGAAGTCCACGGCATCTGTAAAACTCTCCTCTGACACCCCATTTCAAATGAATCAGTATCCTTCCAATCGGCTTTCTTCACTGTCCAACTTTTCAGATGCCTACAGAGTAACAGAGAATACTATTTGTTGAATCATCTCGATCTTGCACTCTAGCAACACTTCCTTACATTTAGAGACCTTCTCTAGTTCTTTTACGGCTGTCCTTTCAAGCCTCGGACTCCTTCTGATTTCTTGGTTGCATTCTCCCTTTCGGTTGAGGATCGAAACCATACGATGTGATCACATTTTTTGTTGCTGGGTGTTTTTGTTTTTTTGTTTTTCCAGCATTCAATCAATGCATATGTACTCTGGTGATATGTGTGCAGTGGGATTTAAATGTGCCGGAAACTGAGTCAAAAGACACATATGGCAGTAAGAAATTCTCTGATGAATCAGCTTTGGAGAAGGAGAGGAAAGTAACGCCAATCAAACTTCCAGACAAAATAAGAAACTGGAACCTGGGAAATCAGGTCATCCTTACTGAATCATAGAATCATAGAATAGAATCATAGAGTTGGGAGGGACCTCCAGGGTCATCTAGTCCAACCCCCTGCAAAAGGCATCAGAACCAAAAATACTCCCCCACCCCAGTGACCCCTGCTCTATGCTCAGAAGAGGGTAAAAAACAACACAAACCCTCGAGGATCCCTGGCCAAACTGTCCTGGAGTAAAATTGCTTCATGACCCCAAAGTGGCAATCACCATTTCCCTGAGCATGTAAGAACTAAGCACTGATGAAACCCTCCCTGCCCTCCCTCTCATGATCTGCCTAAGCTATCAGGTGGCCATCTAGCCTACTCTACTCTCCACATTGTTTTAAAGTGGCTGTACCATGTACCATGAGCTGCGGTGGCTCAGAGGTGAAGATGCTGAGCTGAAGACCCTTCTGTTTGGCAGATGCTGAGCTGAAGACCCTTCAGTTCGGCAGTTCGAGACCCCATTGCTGCATGACGCGGTGTCTCTGGCCCCAGCTCTTGCCAACCTAGCAGTTCAAAAGCAAGATATTGCAAGTAGGTATCACTTTGGTTGGAGCTGCGGTGGCTCAAGTGGTTAAGACGCTGAACTGCAGGCTGTGGAAGGTCGGTAGTTCAGCAGTTCGAGACCCGAGTGTGCCGCATGACGGAGTGAGCTCCCGTCTCTAGTTCCAGCTCCTGCCAACCTAGCAGTTCGAAAGCAAGAAATTGCAAGTAGATAAATAGGTACCACTTCAGTGGGAAGGTAACAGCGTTCCGTGCGCCTTGATGTTTAGTCATGCCGGCCACATGACCATGGAAATGTCTTTGGACAGCGCTGGCTCTTCGGCTTTGAAATGGAGATGAGCACCGCAACCCTAGAGTTGGATTCGACTGGCTTTCGAGCAAGGGAACCTTTACCTTTGCTATCACTTTGGCGGGAAGGTAGCAGCATTCTGCACCTTGGCATTTAGTCATGCAAGCCACATGACCACGGAAATGTCTCCGGACAGCGCTGGCTCTTCAGCTTGGAACCGGAGATGAGCACCACCCCCTAGAGTCAGATTCGACTCACTTTCGAGCAAGGGAAACCTTTACCTCTACCATGTATTGTGGCCAATGTTAAATGTACCTGTTTTCCCTCGTGTCGGGAACAATCTAGTCAGTGTTCTTCCCTGTCAATAACATCAGCCGAACTGTTCAGGTTGCAACTTCTTTCATGGAATGAAACGGTTGCCCATTTGATCTTCTCAGTGTAGAGTCCTGGGGGGCGACTGAGACGACCCAAACGCCAAGTGACATCCCTAACAACGAGTGCACTGGTAACGAATCCAACCCCTTAACGCTGGAGGAGAAGTATGCTTGAAGAGCACACAGGCAATTTGTTGGAGCCTTTTGGAAACTATCGCAGCACAAAGGAAGATTCCAGTTCTCCGGGCTTGCCTGCCAGGTAGAATTAGAATGTGTGCCTCCAAGACCAGATGGCTCTCTTCTGAACAACAAGCTTGTCTCCCAGTACCAGCTTTGTTGCTGACGGCTTCCAAGAGGCATCTGGCCGGCCACTGCTAGAAGCAGGATATTGGATGAGAAGGACCTTTGGCCAGCTCTTCCTGTGTTCGCATGCATTATAATGACATTATACCGAGTATGGGAACCTTTCGGGGTTCTTGATGGACCTTCCTTGCCGTTGCTCTGACAACAAAAGCAATCAGAAAGGTGTTTTTGTTCTTGTTCAGTCGCACAGTCGAATCCGACTCTTCGCGACCCCATGGACGAGATCCTGCCAGGCCCTCCTGTTTTCCGCCGTCCTCTGAAGTTGGCTCAATTTCATGTTCATTGCATCGATGACACTGTCTAAGGATCTCATCCTTTGCCGTCCCCGTCTTCTTTGACCTTCAATCTTTCCCAGCATCAGGGTCCAGTGAGTGCTCCCTTCTCATTTGGTAGCCAAAGTATTTGAGCTTCAGTTTCATTATCTGCCTTCCAGGGAGCAGTCAGGGTTGATTTATCTTAGGATTGACTGATTCGATCTCCTTGCAGTCCAAGGGACTCTCAAGAGTCTTCTCCAGCACCATAGTTCAAAAGAATCTATTCTTCGGTGCTCGGCCTTCTTTATAGTCCAACTCTCGCAGCCATACATGACTACTGGGAATACCATTGCTTTGACCATGCGGACTTTTGTTGGCAGGGTGATGTCTCCACTTTTTATCATGCTGTTTAGGTTCGCCATCGCTTTCCTCCCAAGGAGCAGGCGTCTTTTAATTTCATGGCTGCTGACACTGTCTGC
>NW_015164240.1:182372-190350 GCF_001447785.1 Gekko japonicus
TTGGTCCCCCCCCCCCCGTTGGCATTGTTTTGCATGATTTTCATCGGCTTCCATTTTGACTGTATGATTTTTCTTCCACATCTGATCCCTGTAATACTGTTGGTATGCACAAACATATAAAGATGCTTTTGCAGTGATCCCTTCATTTCATTTATCTTCAGGGCTCTAGTCGGGGGGGAGCTCTCAGGTATGGAGCTCCGGAAGAGAACCTCTAGGGGGCGGGGCGGTCACGTGGTGAAGCCCCGCCCCTTCTTTACCCCGCCCTCTGCTTCGATCCTCATTCCGTTTGGGAATGAGGATGAAGCAGGAGGGTAAGTAGCCGGGCCTTCTGACACACTTCCGGTGATGTCAGGGGGTGTGGCCTTCTGTCACTTCCGGTGATGTCAGGGGGCGTGGCATATGCAAATAAGTTATGCTAATGAGTTATGCTAATGAGCTCCGGCAGCTCTTTTTCTACAACAAGACCCCTGGTTACACCACATCCAGGTTTTCAGGCAGATGTCATTTCTGGCCCAGGACTTTTCTCACACTGCTCAAAAGAGCGAGAACAAGAGGGAGAAACCAACTAGCAGGAGTTCTGCTATAAGGGAACAAATGATATCCTAATTGTTAACTCGCTCGCTAAACAAAGTAGTCAGAGAGTGATTCAGCAAAGATTCAGTTCAACAACTCCAACATGGATCAACATCTGATAGCCAGAACAGCTTTTGCATTAAAGCTGTTCCCTTTTTAAACTCTCCCGGCTAATGTAGCCACACCTACTATACAATTATCAACCAATAACGTTGTATACATAAGGACAAATCACAGACGTTCCCGCTCAGGGAGCTTGCTGACCAGTGATTGGTTGGTTCTTCCTGGGCTAGCAATGTGATTGGGTGGATTTGGATCGTAGCCCAGGACGAAGCTTTACATGGGAAGTCGATTAGATGATTCATGTATTGCAATGGCAGCTACTGAATACATTACACTAATATGGCAGGGGTCACCAGCATGGTATCCAAGGGCACAGTGGCATCCCCAGAAACCTTTCCTGGCACCTGCAAAGTGCTTTTAGAAAGTGGGTTGGGCTAGGTGGGGCTTTTGCCCAGCCAGCATTCTGATAGGCTACTGGAAATTTGATTGGCGGTGCCATTTTTTAAAAATGTTCTTTTGGTGGCAGCTGCCCATAGCACAAGGATCTTCAATGTGTGACTGAAGGTAAGCTACGGCAGCCATTTTGTGGCTGCTTTTGCCTCCTGCAGCCGCCATTTTATGGCAGCCATTTTGTAGCTGTGCCCATCATGTTGTTTCAGAATTCCACCGGTGCCCACAAGCTCAAAAAAGGTTGGGCGGCCCTGGTATATGGGGACAGGGTACCACATCTAAGAGAACAAGAAGAGAAGAAATTGGATTTATATCCCACCCCTTCAGTACCCAAAGGAGTCTCAGTGTGGCTTACAATCTCCTTTCCCTTCCCCTCCCCACAACAAACACCCCGTAAGCAATGCTCCCTCTTAGTGTGGAGTCCTGTGAGCAGAAATTCTACTTTGTGAGCTAATAGCATTGAAGTTGTGAATGAGTGATTTGGCTGCTGCAGAAATTAGTTTGCTCTGGAGCCATCTTTCCTGAGCTAAGACAAAAATGTGTGAGCCGGAGGCTAAAAAAACTGTGAGCTAGCTCACACTCACTCAGCTTAGAGGGAACACGGCCTGTGAGGTAGGTGGGGCTGAGAGAGCTCTCTCGAGAACTGCCCTTGAGAGAATAGCTCTGAAAGAACTTATGACTAACCCAAGGTCACATCAGCAGCTACATGTGGCAGAGTGGGGAATCAAACCTGGCTCTCCCAGATTAGAGTCTGCGTTCTTAACCATTACACCAAACTGGCTTTCACACCAAACTGGCTCTTTGCTGTGGTAGGATAGATGGACACTCCATGCCTAAGGGACCACATAAACCTGCATCTGACCCATAACCAGGCCCATAACCATGTTTTTGTTCCTTGGGGACAATTTTTCCCCCCTGGTGGGGTTGCCATTATTTGCCATAATGAAGGGGGGGTGCATACCCCTCTCCCTCCCCTCCTGCAAGATTTAAATGGCCCTCCAGCTGATTGGCGGGCCGCGTGCTCCCTGCCAATCAGCTGAAGGGCCCTTGAAATCTTGCAGGAGGGGAGGGAGAGGAGCATGTGCCACTCCCCATTTCTTCTCAAAAGCATTTAAAAGATACCTTTAAATGCTTTTGGGAAGAAGTGGGAGGGGACCTTTAAGAAGTGGGGGGCTTTGAGGGAGGGGCCTTTGAAAAAGGAGGCGGAGCTCCCAATATCCCCACCATAGCTACAGGCCAGCCCATAGGATACGCATGGTTATTCTCTTCAGTGTCTTATGGTCAATTATATTATACTCTTCACGGGTCATTTCCTGCAGGAGCACACAGGAGCAGAGCTCCGGCAGTAAAGCGCCCAGGGGGCGGGCACAAGCAACAAGCCCCACTCCCTGCTTCCAGCAGCCCTCAGTCAGAGCAAGAAGGAGTCAGATAAGTTGCAGAGCTCCCCCTGGCCCCTCGGTCCAAAACAGTCCAGTGGCACCTTTAAGACCAAGTTTTATTCAGGTACAAGCTCTCCCTCCTCTGCGAGGACAGATCTGCATGCCCCCCCCCCATAGCTAGCAATCCAAAACAGTCCAGTGGAGCCTGAGCAGTGGGTGTTGCCTTCTGACACACTTCCGGTGATGTCAGGGGGTGTGACATATGCAAATAAGTTATGCTAATGAGTTACGCTAATGAGCTCCTGCACCTCTTTTTCTACGAAATGACCCCTGATATTCTTAAATGTAATCTCATTACAGTGATTGAGGTGATTGAGGGGGGAGTCTTCTTTGGCGCTGAAACCGGTTCCAGCACAAAATGATGCAACCAGAGCCACGACGAGAAAACTCTTTACCTTTCAAGATGACTGATCTCTAGAAACCGGACAGAGAGGTAAATACAAATCGGAATGAGTGTATGCCGTTATATGCATCATAGAGCCTTCGTGCATATGGGCATAAAAAGGGCCGCAATTGTGCGTGAAGTGGGCTGGAAACGAAGGTCTCTAGACTGGTGTGGCCCATGCCCCAACAACGTCTCCAATGGCTGAAGCGCCGGATTTTCAAAGCACCCTACTGGTTCGAGGCCCATTGAATTTCACGGAGCTTTCGCCGCGGCCGTGCTTGGAGGACCGCGGCTCCCCCTGCGAAGTCTGCCAGCTCCGTGTGGCAGTTCCAATCTTCACACCCCACAAAATTTTAAATATTAAAGGCAGCTTTTTTGGCATGTTGATACCCATTTGGAGTTGATGCGATTGCTCTTTAGTTGACAGTTTGGAGCCAACATGATTAACAATTAGGAAGAGACACGATGGCTCATTGCAGTCTGTTGTTTGTTTCGGAGCCCGGAGAGCACATGTCCCATACACAAGGAATCTTTGCTGTAGGGTAGTGGGAGTTGCAAGCAATCAACACATCATCTGCCTTCTCATTCATCAGGATGAGGAGCGAACTCACCCAGCATTATAAAAAGCAGGGAGAAGGTGAAGAGAGAAGGGTGGATGCATCGGAGGGGCCCTCCGAAGACCATGATGGCTTTCATCCCATTGGCAAAAGAGGGAGCAGAAGACCCTATTTGGCTCCCGAATAAAAGGGGGCTATGCTAGGGATAATGGGACCTGTGTGGACAAAAAGCCGTTTCTGTTGGGGACTGTGGTGAAGAAAGCAATCAGCAACATTGCCAGTGTGAGCCAGTGTGAGAGACCCAGTGTGGCTGGGAGGCTTTCCGCATTTAACAGTTGATATTTATAATTTACTACGATCCTCCAGATCAGAATTGAGATTTTTTGGGAGGCCTATCTTGAGCCTTCTGACAGAGGAAGTGACGCACGATGGTAGAGTTAATGACATTGTAGATGCGACCATGAGCCAATTGGGCTTACGGAAGACAGAGAACTTAATGAAAAGAAGACAAATTTTACTCCTAGAAAAGTTGCTCCAAAATGACTGGGACGCTCTTCAAACAGATGCTAGACGAAAATGCTCCCCGTTTCATCTAGGAATTACATACTCCACCGAATTTGACCTGCCTCTTTACTTAAACATGGCCCCGTTCACACGGAGGATTTGCCACGCTAAAGGCACAAATGTCAGGCGGATTTTCGGGGCTCGATCACACCGCCACATCTGGGAAGTGTCTCGCACCTGTGGCCAACCCGTGGCATCCCGCTGAAGATGTGCAGTAAAAAAGTACCACGGAAAGTGCACTAGTATCTGGAAAACACAGGGCAGGGGCGGGCGTCTGATCGTGGGAGCGTTAGTATCCCGTGGCATCCAGCGCCTGTCCAGGTCCCATCACAAATCGGATGTTTTTCGTAAGTGCATGCGCACAAACATGTAACTGAAAGCAGTGCTGCTCCGTGGAACTACGCATGCACACAAACGCAAAATGCTTGCCGCGCCGGTTCTTTGCCACACTCCAACATCACCGTGTGATCGTGAGCTAACAGCCTAAGCGTGGAGACTCGGGGGACTGTGTGATCCGGCTACCGTGCTTTCTTTTGCTCTGGGGCAAACAGCCACACCTCCCCCCCCCCCCCCCCCCCCCTTGGCCTGTATGACCGGAGCCCATTTTAAGTATTCCAAAACTGAGGTGGTCATACATGATTGCACACTGTAATGGGTTTCCAACAGCCCAGATGAAGGGCCGCTTTCTCAAGACCCCACTGGACCAGCGCTATTGTGACTGCCCATTGACAGAACTTGGCTCATTATGTCATGTCTTCTTCTACTGTCCAAAACGTGCAGCCGCAAGAGAAAGATTCCAAAGAAAATGGCTGCTGAAATATTCATCTTTTCCTGATGCAGCAAGATTAAGACTACTCCTGAGCAGCCTCAGCCAAAACTGCACTGTGGGTGTGGCAATTTTTTGCTTTACTTTTCTTTTAAACTCTTATTTTTTTCCTTTTTATGGTGTGTGGCCTATGGGCTACTAAACCTAAACAAACTTTCTTCTTTCTTCAAGAACCAGTATGGTGTAGTGGTTAAGATTGTCGGACTAGTATCTGGGATACATGGGTTTGAATTCCCACTCATCCCGTGGAAGCTTGCTGGGTGACCAGTCATACTCTCTCAGCCTAACCTACCACACAGGTTTGTTGTGAGGATAAAACAGATGAGGGGGGAAGAAATAAGCCATCTTGAGTCCCCATTGGAGAGAAAGGAGTATAAATAAATTAAATCAATCACGAGATAAACATGGAGTGGAAGATCCGAAGAGATCCAACCCAATCTGGGTGCAGTTGACATATGGAGACATAACAAGCTGGATCTAGGGCACCCTTCTCCTAAATGAGGAGTCACATCCAGAGCCTTTTTGGTGTAGTGGTTAAGTGTACGGACTCTAATCTGGGGAAACTGGGTTTGATTCCCCACTCCTCCACATGCAGCTGCTGGTGTGACCTTGGGTCAGTCACAAGTTCTCTCAGAGCAGTTCTCTCAAGGGCAGTTCTTGAGAAAGCTCTCTCAGCCCCACCTACCTCACAGGGTGTCTGTTGTGGGGAGGGGGAGGGAAAGGAGTTTGTAAGCCACTCTGAGACTCCGAGTGAAGGGCAGGGTATAAATCCAATCTCTCCTCCTCCTCCTTCTCTTCTTCTTCTTCCTCTAGAGCAAGGGATCTCTCTGAGTGAACACTGAGCCACAGGGTGATGGGGTGAGCCAAGGGGGAGCAGAAGCTGACTGGTGAAATAATAATCTGGCCACAACTTGGGTCTGCATTGTGTAAAGCAACCACAAGATACCTTTAGTGTAGTTTGTTTCAGAGCATAGCCATGTTGGTCTGTATTAGAACAGACTATCTGCAGTAGATACCCCACTAGTGCTGATCTGGTATCTGATTGGGAGCTTTGACTCAAAAGCTCATAGCCCAAAAATCTTCTTCAATGTCGTCAAGATCAAAGTGCCCATGCGTAACTGTTCCGACAACAACGTTTGAGTCCAGTGGCACCTTGAAGACCAAAAAAGTTTTATTCAAGGTATGAGCTTTCCTGTGCATTCACACATCTTCAGATACATTGAAATGGAAGTTGCCAGTCCGTACATATAGCTAGAAGTTGAGCACGAATTAGCATACGACATGATGAAGCTGTGTTAACAGATGAAAGGATCAAACAGGAATAACAAGCTATGTTTATAGGGTCACAATTCATTTGAATTTAATTCCGGGAGAAAACATGGTGAAGCAAGCAAATCTATCAGAATTGAACGTCGATGTGTAAATTCAATACAACAAAATATTTGGGTCCGGGGCCCTGACCTGGTGTACAAGATCACTCTTGTTGCCTATTTAAAAAACAAAAACTATTTATCCTCTTTTCTTTCTCTTCCTTCCCACTTCCCCCATCCATGTGGTCTACGAGAAAACAACAGCGGGTAAGGACATGCAAATGTAATCATACTTCTCTCTGACACTGAATATTAAAAACTCTTAAATATTATGGTATCCTCTCCCTCCCCTCCTCCCCTTTCATGTTGAACGCCTTTTTTCCCTCACTGTGCATAATGGTAACATTAATGGGCCTTCACAACATTGCGAAGTGTATCTCTTTGCTTGGTTCCTTTATGCTTCGTGTTTGTCCATTGTCCGCATAACATTTACTTTTTAGGATATCCTAATTAAACTGATGTAAGAGTGTGTAGGAGGATGTTGTTAAAGTTAATGAGCCGTCGCTTCAGAACTCGAGATTCTTTTAGGGTCATACTCATAGTCTTGTAATTTTAGAATACACAAATGGGTATACGCGCATGTGTATTTGTGTGATAGGATGCTTTTCGAACAGGAAATGTTTTCCTAAGAAATCCACACACCAGAGCACCAGCCGTACCGTATACACACTAAATCTGCCAGTATGAAATTGTCTTTGATAATCCCAGTTTAATTCCCAAAGAGATTGCCTATAATTCTAGCTATCGGTAGCTCCCCCAAAGTGATAGCACAGTAATTAAGCACCATTAAAATTTAATGGTTGGGCTTTAACTGCTGCTTTCCTGAATTGCTTCCTCATAACCCTAATGATGTGGGAGGCCGTGACACTAAATAAACTATTATTAAGTCCCCGATGTGGAAACTATAATTCTCTTGCGGAGGAATAATTACGGAGAAAGTTACATTGAGAGGTGGCGAGGAACATCTGAACCGTTGTGATTTCACAAGCCTCTTGCGCTCCGAGGATGAGGAAGCCGCATAGGGTACGGCAGCCATTTGGAAAACCTGTCTATGGTGTGATCTGTCCTTGTGGTCAACTGGTGATGTACACCCATTTCCACATGCAAGATTCAGCATGCATTTGGGAAGCAACAGCGAGACAGCCCTCTTCAAATATTTTCAAGAGACAAACTGGTTTAACACCCCAGGTCCCTTTCACCCGACCTATTATTTTGTTTTCAACCAGCCTCTCATAGCCATAGCAATTGTTTTCCTATAAACAATGAGCACCAGGCGGTATTTCTAGGGTATGTCATCCCCCCATTTCTCAGCAGAGTCCCTCCAATGCTTTCTGCAGATCTTGGGAAAGATTTGGTTTCCATTGCAGATGAAGGAAATGCAATCAGAGGGCAAAAACTACAGAACCTCAGGGCTATTTTTGGGCAGGAATGCACAGGAACGGAGTTCCGGCTGGCTCCCGAGTTGGCCACGCCCAGCAGCAATTCATTAGCATAATAGGCCCCACCCAACAGCAGAAACTCATTAAGATTGGCTATATTAGGGGTGTGTGGCCTAACATGCAAAGGAGTTCCTGCTACAAAAAAGCCCAGGGTTTTGACAATAAACCAAGTAAACAGAATAAGAAGCTAAAGGTGAGTGTGGTAATATGGGGGTGTAGCCCAATATGCTAATGAGCTGTGATGTCAGGGTGTGGCTTAATATGCTAATGAGTTTTTGCTGTTGGGTGTGGCCTATTATGCTAATGAATTCC
>NW_015164240.1:190360-211653 GCF_001447785.1 Gekko japonicus
TTCCTGCTGGGCTTTTTCTACAAAAAAAGCCCTGCAGAACCTCATACATGTGTGGAGACCTGTGGGCTCGTCAACAGGACTTTGGATGATGGGCAATAGTACAGCATCCATAGGTCGGGTAGCCAACTCTGAGTGGGGAAATTCCTGGATATTTGGGGGTGGAGCCTTGGAAAGGTGGAGTTTGCAGGGGGGGGTGCTCAGCGCAGGATGTGAGGCCATGGAGTCCACCCTCCAGTGCAGTCCTTTTCTCCGGTGGAACTGATCTCATTTAGCCTGGAGATCAGGTGTAATTCTTGGAGATCTTCAGAGCCAGCTATTGTGGAAACTCGAGCTGCAGTGTTAGAAGACTCAAACAACAAATATATGCACCGCAAAAACCTTATTGATTAGTTAAAGTGTTCTATATGTTCCATCTTATAAAGTGCCTTGTGTATTATTCATAATATTCTAAAGCAGGTATATATTCATTACATGCAATATCAACCGTAATAATCAGTTTGTACAATCTAATAACTACCAGTCAATTAACATCCTTTTTACACAATCAACCCCAACAGGAGGTTCTAGAATGATACACCCGCTTCTCCTTGCTTGAAAGTCTTCTAAAGAGGGAAGTTTCCTTTTGTGGTTGCATTGAAGTTTAAATTGGCATTTGTTGCTGGTCCTACAAAAGGCCCGTTAAGTAGCTGACAATCATAGGTGGAGCACTCCTGTCTTTCTCAAGGCTGCCTAGATTGTGCAACCCGATTATTATTGTTGATATTGCATGTAATGAATATATACCTGCTTTAGAATATTATGAATAATACACAAGGCACTTTATAAGATGGAACATATAGAACACTTTAACTAATAAATAAGGTTTTTGCAGAGTAGGGCTATTTTTGGGCAGGAACGTACAGGAACGGAGTTCCGGCTGGCTCCTGAGTTGGCCACGCCCAGCAGGAACGCATTAGCATAATAGGCCACACCCAATAGCAGAAACTCATTAGGATTGGCTACATTAGGGGTGTGTGGCCTAACATGCAACGGAGTTCCTGCTACAAGAAAAGCCCTGGGTTTTGACAACAAACAAGGTAAACAGAATAAGAAGCAAAAGGTGGGTGTGGCTGGATGATCATACTTCTAGTAACATGGGGGTGTGGCCTAATGGGCTAAAGAGCTATGCTGTCAGAGGTGTGGCCTAATATGCTAATGAGTTTTGCTGTTGGGTGTGGCCTATTATGCTAATGAGTTCCTGCTGGGCTTTTTCTACAAAAAGAGCCCTGTTGCAGAACATATATTTGTTGTTTGACACATCTAGATATTGGCAACCCTATCCATGGGGCAAGATGAGGCGGTTGTATCAGGGCCCTGGAAAGTACTTCCCTCCACTAGATCTACTTGTGCAACTCTTCCCAGACTGGAGAAGCAGGAGCTGGTATTGTGCCTGTATCACTTTCCCTGAAGTGACTCATCCATACCACTAGGTGTGCTGTGGGTCCAGCCATGACTGCCTTAGACAGCAAAGGGAAGAGTTTGAGTGGTGACAGCTATGTCTGGTGCACCCATATAGGCAACTCCTGACAAAACAGGATTATTGCCCACTCAGGACTTTAGCACCACATCAGGTTACGAAGCACTGGGAGAGATGTGGCTGCCTATCAAAAGTATAAAGGGTGTTGATCTGTTTTGTTTATAACATTAAATATTCTGCTGGATCGTTTAGTTACTTGGGTCTGTTTTGTGAAATTCAGTTTGTTCTTTACATTCAATATAGTAAATGATACAATCACAAATGAACCACAAACCAAACTGAACTGGGAGGTTAATTTGTGAACCAAACCAATTCATGGTTTGTGGCCCCAGAAACCCCATTGAAAGAGACCACAGTCCTTTTTAACGGGGTTTGCAAAAAGCCCGAAAAACAGCTTAGCGACAGGAAGCAGCCTGCTCCCTGCTGCTCAGCTATTTTGGGCTGTCTTGTACAGTCCCTTTAAACTTAAAGTTTAAAGTGACTGCACAAGACAGCCTGAAACAGCTGAGCAGTGGGAGGCAGGCTGCTTCCCGTTGTTCAGCTGTTTTTCAGGCTGTCTTCTACAGTCCTTTTAGAGTTTAAAGGAATTGCACAAGACAGCTTAAAACAGCAGAGTGGTGGGGAGGCCCCACTGCTCAGCTGTTTTTCCAGCTTTTCCCAGGAACAGAAAATGGAGTTTTATAGGGATTTGGATTCCCTTTAAACCCCTGCTTTTGGCTCTGTCCACAAACCACCAGCAGCAGCTTTAAAAGTTCATGGAAGTTTGTGATGATAGAGCCATCATGAACTTCGGTTCACGAATCATTAACAGGTCAAAATTCATGACGAATTTTGCTTTGTGGTTTCGGTTCGTGCCCATCCCTGGTTACAGAGGCTTTGCAGCTTTGGGTATTTGCAGTTTTGGGTAGTTCAGACAATATCTGGCACTGTTCAAATACAAAGTGGGCACCAGCAAAGAAAACAGGAAAGGCGAAGCCAAGGCAGCAGGAAAAGGAAGACTGGTTTAAATGTGGATACAGTTTTGAAATGATACATTTGTTTTGTTTGCACACAGAGAATGGGGTAGGATTGCCTTTAGCTATACCACTGACACTTTTCCACAAGCCTAGAACATCATGGTCAGGGTGCTATCTGTCCCTAAATTATTACTATTAATAGTAGTCAATTTAGAATAATCCCCTGACCTGGATATTCTGGTCTAACCTGATTCCATCAGATCTCATAAGCTAAGTAGAGTTAGCCCTGGTTACAGAGTTCCCGGGTTACCCCCCCCCCAGGCAACCAGCGGGGGACAGGGGGACTTTCTGGTGGTGGGAGAGAGGCCTAGGTCTCTGTCACAGGCAATGCTCCCTCTAAGCTGTGGAGTCTTGTGAGCAAAAATTCTCCTTTGTGAGCTACTGGCATTAAAGTTGCGAATGAGTGATTTGGCTGATGCATATATGAGTCTGCTCTGGAGCCATCCTTCCTGAGCGAAGACAAAAATGTGTGAGCCGGAGGCTAAAAAACTGTGAGCTAGCCCACACTAACTCAGCTTAGAGGGAACACTGGCAGGCAACGTGGGGATGCCACTTCCGGCACGCACTGGTCAGGAAGAGATTTCATTACCTCACCAGCAGCAGTGGCCTGGGCCTCCTTCTGCTGCTGGAAAGGCCCACTGCCAGCCAACGTCTTGACACTGGGGAGCAAGGCCCAAGATCAGGGAGCTAGCAATCCTACCTGGTTAGTACTTTAATGGGAGACCCACGAGCAGGGGTCATTTCCTGCAGGAGCTCACAGGAGCGGAGCTCCGGCAGTAAAGAGCCCAGGGGGCGGGCACATGCAACAAGCCCCACCCCCTGCTCCCAGCAGCCCTCAGTCAGAGCAAGAAGCAGCCAGGTAAGTTGCTGAGCCCCCCAGTCCAAAACAGTCCAGTGGCACCTTTAAGACCAAGTTTTATTCAGGTACAAGCTCTCCCTCCTCTGTGAGGACAGATCTGCACGTCCCCCCTCCCCAATAGCTAGCAATCCAAAAGAGTCCAGTGGAGCCTGAGCGGTGGGTGTTGCCTTCCGACACACGTCCGGTGATGTCAGGGGGTGTGGCATATGCAAATGAGTTGTGCTAATGAGTTATGCTAATGAGCTCCTGCACCTCTTTTTCTACAAAATGACCCCGGCCCACGAGGGAGTCGAGGGTTGCTGTGCAGAGGCTGATGACACAACACCTCTGTTTCTCTCTTGTCTTGAACTCCTTCTGGGGTTGCCATCATTTGCCTGCCACTTGATGGCAATTTACATCCACATCTGAAATGGTTTGGGTTGCTAATTATTTCTGTATTGTTTAACGAAGCCTCCCGTTCTCTTTGGAACTCTTCTGAAACGACGACTCGGCTTCATTTTCAGGGAAATGAAAGAAGCATTTGTTTAATATTCATTGTTCAGTGAGCTCCTCCATATATCTCTGGCCGGCTCCCCCAATACATCTTCTTAGGCTTGTCCTGTTCTGTTTTGCTATTAAGATGTTTGTTTCTAAAGGGAAATATAACCTCCTTAAGCTCGCTCAATTCATCTTTAGACGGCATGAAAAAATCAATCACTATGAAGAATAAGATTCTGTGACTGCTTAGCTGATGCGCCTGTTTAGCATATGCTAACGCGCGCGTCAGTGTTGCCTCAATAGTCGCTCTGTGTGGAACGGCTGCAGTGAACACACATCTTCTTAATGATTAATGCTGTGTACAAATCAAGACACCCTCAACAGAAGATGACTTAGTGCCAGGGACTTTTGTTGCCGCGCACGTCAGGGGTTCAAGTTGAACATGCTCATGGCCAAGCTGGTGTCAGCATAGGCTGAGGTGGGGCACTGCTAGGACACCAGAATTCTGGTGGGGCCCACTGCCATGGACCCCCATCTGCACACCTCCATTGCCACCTGTCTCTATGTGTGCTCCCAACTGCCAAGTGTCATTGGGGAAGAGCATGTGGATGGCGCACAGTGCCGGGTCTCCCGGAGGCAATGGCTGCACACGTTGGCCATTGTTGTTCAGAAAAGGGTGTGCAGGTGGTGAAGGCAACTGAATACAGGCAGTAGGAGGGCTTGCAAGTGAATGAATAACACAAGGGCAGGTAGAGATCATGCAGGTGTGGGGGGGGCAGAAAGGAGAGCATGAAGGGGGGCCCGTAGTGGGCAATTTGGGAACCGTCTGCCCAGGACCCCCCAGAACCTGGAGCCAGCCCTGGGCTGGAGTGAGGCCAATACAAGGTATGTATGTGCCTTTGTGCTGCTTCGGATGTGCAAAAAATATCTGGAATTATAAGGTCTTGAACTGCAGGTAGGAAGCAGTGGACTCCCCATTTTCTATAGGGATATGTTCTCTTGCTGGAGAAAATAGCTGGTCACTGCCTCTCCGCTGCACTGCAGTGCCGCCAGTTCAAATGGCCGGAGGTGGTACTGCAGCTTACAACTCAGGAAGGATCAAGCGACCCTAAGGGCCAAGGAAGTTCTACCTTGTTCTTCAAAGGTGCCGGTTGTTGCTAGGATTCCCAGTTTGAGTGACATGTTGCTCGGGTGCAAATTAAAATAATTTTGGCTGGTGTGTCGTCATTTGCTTGCAGGATCACGCAGTTGCCTCCTGACCATTAGCCTTTGCCATTGTCTCCTCCTCCTTAATAATATGTGCTTCTAGACACCCAGCCAGCAAATGTGCAGATAACACATGAAGGATAAGAACTGTATATAACTCTGATACGTTTTGTTTCCAGCACCACATAACAATGAGCATGCTTAGGGTCAGGGGTCATGGAGAGGGGACCAAGGCTCAGTGGTCGCGCTCTTTCTCTGCTTACCAATAACCTCTGCTTCCGTCTTTGGCATCTCCAGAGATGTTCTCAGGTAGGTAGGAGGTCTTTCCCAGCCTCTGCTGTCTAAGACCTAAAGAGGCTCTAAAGTAAGCTAGATGGACCAGCGTTTAGGTAGCTAGACAGCCAAGCCAGGGAGACCATATAGGGTTGCCAGGTCTCCCCTGGCCACCAGCAGGGGATGGGGGGTAGGGTTGCCAGATCCAGGCTGGGAAATTCCGGGAGATTTGGGGGTGGAGCCTGGGGAGGGCAGGGACCTCAGTGGGGTACGATGCCATAGAGTCCACCCTCCATAGTATCCATTTTCTGCAGGGGAACCAATCTCTGTAGTCTGGAAATGAGTTGTAATTCTGGAAGATCCCCAGGTACCATCTGGAGGCTGGCATCCCTAAATGTTGCATGGCAGCTTCACCTGTAGATCAAAGTCCCAGATTTATATCAAAATGAAGCAGGGGTCCTCAACCTTTCTGAGCCTGTGGGAACCTTTGGAATTCCCTAAGCCCAGGTCCGCCCCCCCCCCCCCCCGGTCCATTGCAGTTCTGTGTCTTGAGTGACTTATAATATCAGCCTGAGGGGGGGAAAACAGAGCTTTCCTGGATTGAGTCTTGAAACAATACCCTTTTGGGGTTTTTTAATTTCCCGACATTGTTAAGGTTACTGGGTGTGCTACCGTAACAAATAACATGTTTGCAGCTCCTGCTGAGTTTTTTGGCATAGAGTCCACTGCGCTTGCTCTTTCAGGAGACGATACAGGCATTTGAATGGCGTGCAGTGTACATCTGGCAGAATACAACGGGTTTCCATGTAGGAAACCATGAGCAACTTTCTGGAGAGCTACGCCTTAGTTCAAACATGAAAAGACTGCTTGACACGCCTTCCCAGCGATTGACCTCCAAAGGGTAATTGTTCGCTGTGGAACATTCTTCTCATATTTATAAGATGCAAGTATTACATGATCTTTATCTTGTTTGTTATCACAAACAGTGTGCGGTACATCAGCTGGGTGGTAGGCCAAAGGTATTAGCATGCTCCTGATGTTTAACCAGGGTGGAGAGAAAACAGAACTGACTCCTGACCACCCAGAGTGTGCTGTTTCTTCTTTGCATTATTCTAAATCTGCTCCCTACTCTATGGGTGGCCTCGGTGTGCTCTCAGGAAACATTAAATTTGGGTAGAAGGCCTGCAAAGAAAAGTCTGCTGTAGGCCCATCAGCCAGCAACGTGGTAGCGAAAGAATCATTGCAGGACAGCCAGAACATTAGTTTAATATGTTTCAAGCCATTTAATTGTGTTAAATGGCTATAAAACGAAATGTATAACATTTAAATATAAGGGCCTAGTGCTTCTGAGTGATCCTACTGTTTCTGCACTTATCTGGGAGCAATCGGGGATAAACCTGCGTGGTACTTTTCAATGTGACTCAGCAAGTCAAACAAGGAGACATTGACTTAAAAAAAAAAATAGCAACCTGAAAATTCAGAGAAAGACAGTGCCCGGAATATTCTAGAAGGAGAGAGGCCTACAAGCCCCTCTCTCGCCAAGGCCTTTATTGCCTGCTTCCAGTCTCTTGCCAAACTAATGAAATCCTTTTCCAGGAAGAGAATTCAGGGGTACTTACAATAAGTGTACACTTAATGAGTAATAAAGCTCAACATTCAAATTAAGCCATTGCACCTACTAAAGAACGGGGGGTTGTTCCTGAGCAGCATACATAAGAAGTCATCCTACAAATGCCGGCTGAATCCAGAATGTTGGTCTAAATATTAGTGCATTTAGGGGTGATAGGGATAGGCCATCATGGCTCAGTGGTGGAAAACATACTTCACATGCAGAAGGCTGAAGTTTCAGTTTGGTGTCATGGTCAAGTGTGCGGACTCTAATCTGGGAGAACCGGGCTTGATCCCCCACGTCTCCACTTGCAGCTGCTGGATGACCTTGGGCAAGCCATAGTTCTGTCGGAGCTGTTCTCTCAAGGTTGGGTTGCCAGGTCTGGGTTGGAAGGTACCTGGATACTTTGGGGGCGGATCCAGGAGATGGTGGGGTTTAGGAAGGGGAGGGGCTTCAGCAGGGTACAATGCCATAGAGTCCACCCTTCAAAGTAGCCATTTTCTCCAGGGGAGCTGATCTCTGTCAGCTGGAGATCAGTTGTAAAAGCGGGAGGTCCCCAGGCCCCGCTTGGAGGCTGGCAACCCTATCTCAAGGACAGTTTGAAAGAGCTCTCTCACCCCTGCCTACCTCACAGGGTGTCTGTTGTGGGGAGGGGAAGGGAAAGGAGTTTGTAAGCTGCTCTGAGACTCCGAGTGAAGGGCGGGGTACAAATCCAATCTCCTCCTCCTCCTCCTTCTTCTTCTATCCCTGGCATGTTCAGATAAAAAGCTCTCTAGCACTAGGGTGATAGAGATAATTGCTTCATTAGGAGTTAATATAGGACTAGAGGAGACTTTTACGGGTACCGTGGACCACCCAAAAGACAAAGAAGTGGGTTCCAGATCAGATCCAGCCTAAGCTCTCCCTAGAAGCTAAAATGCCTCAACTGAGGCTATCATACTTTGTTCACATTATGAGAAGAGACATCGGCAAAGACAACAATGCTGGGGAAAGTTGAAGGCAGGAGGGAAAGACAGGAGATGGATGGACTCAGTCAAGGAAGCTGCAGTCCTCAGCTTGCAGGGCTGTCAACAATGAGAGGCTTTGGAGGACATTAATTCACAGGGTCATAACGTGGAAGCAACTCGGAGGCACTGTACACATACATGTTCTCATGCGAAGCGTGTTCTTGTGTAAATTTTCACACAGATTAGAATTCACACATATATTTGCCACCTATCAGTAGGAGAAGCCATTACCTCATCAAATATTTGTTGGAGGTGTAGAAGGAATACAGGCACATATCTCCACATATGGTGGAGTTGCATTAAAATTCGGAATTTCTGGCAAGAAATCCAAAAAATATTTCTAAGCATCTTAAAAGTTAATATTCCATTAACACCGGAAATCTGTTTACTAGATATGTTACCGGATACAATAAAAGAACATGTACATATAATAGTATATATACTAACAGCAGCTAGAATACTCATAGCAAAGAGATGGAAATCAGAAAATCTACCCTCTATAAGAGAATTGAAATTTAAAATCCTAGAAGTAGCAGAAATTGATAAACCGAATATCAGTCTACAAAACAAATCAGAAAAGACCTTCTGGGATAGATGGGGAATAGTATATGACTGGCTGAAGATAGAAAAGATTAGATAATAAAAAATGAATATGCTAGTGTACTTGATATATTAGCAAAGGATGAATTTTATGTTTTGAAATGTACAATCTTTTCAGCTGGTATGTTTTTATTTTAGTTCTGTTAAAAAAATGAAAAAATAAAATTACAAAAAAAAAAATTGGGAAAAGCCATTACCTCACTTAGTTCTGTGCTTTCATGTCGAAAAGCTTTTTGCAACCCGATTCAAACGTTTCATTGAGATGGGTTCTCAGCCATCATTTGATTTATGATGTATATTGCTGAAACACTGCGAGACAACATTCTCGATGAGTATGATTGCATGAAGATTCTTTTTGTGTGGCATCTTGGTAGGCACAGGAGGAAGTGCCTGAATCAGTAAAACACTGCACAGAGAATCTCTTGATGCAATCAAGTGCATGGCCTTTCAAGGTTGCTTTTTTTGCAGTGTTTGAGCAATGTGTATATGTACACTGGTGGAGCAGATTGAGGACTTAAAAGCTGTGGCAAATGATGGATGCTCCAGTTTCCGAATTCTAGAAAGTCTCCTGATTCAACTGGAATAAAGAAGGCATGGAAGATGATGCAGAGAGAACTTCTGGTGCGGTAAGGTGATGGAAGGGAGGAAATCCACTTCTGCCTCATGTTTGTGCCAATTACCAACTCTGGCAGCACCTGCTCGGAGCGAAGTCCTCTAGAGGACTTTCTCTGCAAATCAACCCCAACACGCTGCACCTCTGGAGTGAGGCGCACGAAACCGCCAAGTGCATTAACGAATTAGCGGACAAAGGTGAAGCAGCTGATGCAAATTTTATGCAAATTTCAGAAACATGCCGTACAAAAGGTTAATTTCCAAAGTCACCGTGTATGGGAATGCAGAGGGGAAAGACAGAGGTTGCTAAGCAAAAAGCAATGGGAAACAAAAGGCATTGTCAGCAACGGTGGGGCGGTTCAAAGGAACAAAGGAGAGGATCGCTTCCACCCGATCCAGTTTGTTTGTTTGCATGGAGGATGCGTGGAGTCAGCGCATTGATATGTGTGTGTGTTTGCGCATTTATCTTTAAAAAAAAATTTTTTTTAAAGCAAAGCAACTTGGAGAGAGGGATGATATCGAACGAAGGTATATATGGAAATGAAGAAAAGGAAGAGGAAATAGGATGGAACAAAGCCAACCATTTACAAAACACTTTGGAGAGATTAATTACGCTTATCTGCAGGCAAATGTTTAATGCACTTTTGTGGAGTGGAGAATATGGTAACGTATCTGGAGATAAAAATAATTATGGGTCTATATATACTCTTAGGAATCAAGGTCGGGAGGGAGTCCTGCAGATGATGGATGCTTTCAGATCTTTGAATATTTTCTAAACACACTATCGATCGTCCAGATAACACACTTGGAGACTGGTGGAGAATACATAGATGCATATATATTTCTCTTCAAGAGGGCTATGCTGGTTTCTCTGTCCTCCCCATTTTATCACTGCAATAACCCTTTGAGGTAGATTGTGTGTTTGTGTAAAGTGCCGTCACCTCACAGCTGACTTATGGCCATTGCCTTCTTCTGCAGAGTCTTCTTTGGTGGTCCCCCTTCCAAGAGGTGGCTTGCCATTGCCTTCCTCTGCAGAGTCTTCCTTGGTGGTCCCCATTCTAAGAGGTGGCTTGCCATTGCCTTCCTCTGCAGAGTCTTCCTTGGTGGTCCCCATTCTAAGAGGTGGCTTGCCATTGCCTTCCTCTGCAGAGTCTTCCTTGGTGGTCCCCATTCTAAGAGGTGGCTTGCCATTGCCTTCCTCTGCAGAGTCTTCCTTGGTGGTCCCCCTTCCAAGAGGTGGCTTGCCATTGCCTTCCTCTGCAGAGTCTTCCTTGGTGGTCCCCCTTACAAGAGGTGGCTTGCCATTGCCTTCCTCTGCAGAGTCTTCCTTGGTGGTCCCCCTTCCAAAAGGTGGCTTGCCATTGCCTTCCTCTGCAGAGTCTTCCTTGGTGGTCCCCCTTCCAAGAGGTGGCTTGCCATTGCCTTCCTCTGCAGAGTCTTCCTTGGTATGCAGAGTCTTCCTTGTTGCGCCCCCTTCCAAGAGGTGGCTTGCCATTGCCTTCCTCTGCAGAGTCTTCCTTGGTGGTCCCCCTTCCAAGAGGTGGCTTGCCATTGCCTTCCTCTGCAGAGTCTTCCTTGGTGGTCCCCCTTCCAAAAGGTGGCTTGCCATTGCCTTCCTCTGCAGAGTCTTCCTTGGTGGGCTCCCTTTAAAGTGCTGATGCTGCTTAGCTTCTGAGTTCTGATGAGATTGGCCTACCTGGCCCCAAAGCAATCCTCCTTACTTACTTACCTGAGTACAGAATTCCCCAGATCATTTTATGTCATCCTAGACCCTGGGGGTGTGTTACTGTTTGTATAAGAAACAAAACCACCTTGGTACTATCTAGAATTCTAAAGGTAAAGGTAAAGGTTTCCCTTGCTCAAAAGCCAGTCAAATCCAACTCTAGGGTGTGGTGCTCATCTCTGTTTCCAAGCCGAAGAGCCAGCACTGTCTGAAGACATTTCTGTGGTCATGTGGCCGGCATGACTAGATGCTGAGGTGCATGGAATGCTGCTACCTTCCCACCGTAGCAGTACCTATTTATCTCCTTGCAATTTCTTGCTTTCGAACTGCTAGGTTGGCAGGAGCTGGGACCAGAGACGGGAGCTCACTCCGTCATGCGTCACTCGGGTCTTGAACGGCTGAACTCCCGACCTTCCGGTCTGCAGCTCAGCATCTTAACCCCTGAGCCACCACAACTCCCTTTATCTAGACTTCTGCTGCAGTATAATTTGGATGCTGTTCCTCACATGGGCCTCTGAGTTAGCCACAGGACTTCACCCAGCTTTTATCCTTCGTCTTGCAACTAGAAAGCCAATGAACCTGGGGCCTTTCCTAGACAGAAGTTAGGGTTGCTCGCCAGCACTGGGTTGGGAAATACCTGGAATTTGGGGGGGGGGAGCCTGAGGAGGGTGGGGAGGGACTTCTGTGGGGTATAATGCCATAGAGTTCACCTTCCAAAGAAGCCATTTTCTCCAGGTAAACTCAGGGCTTTTTTTGTAGAAAAAGCCCAGCAGGAACTCATTAGCATAATAGGCCATACCCAACAGCAGGAACTCATTAGCATATTAGGCCACACCCTGACAGCACAGCTCATTCACATATTAGGCCACACCCCGTGTTACCAGACGTTTGGTCATCCATCCACACCCACCTTTTGCTTCTTATTCTCTTTACCTTGTTTGTTGTCAAAACCCAGGGCTTTTTGCATGTTAGGCCACACACCCCTAATTGTAGCCAATCCTAATGAGTTTCTGCTGAAGCAGCCTGATGCTGAACCAGACAATTGGTCTGTCAGGGTGGGTATTGTCTGCTTGAATGGCAGCAGCTCTCCAGGGTCTCATGCTAAGATCTTTCACGTCACCCACTGCCTGATGAAACTGAAGCTCAGATACTTTGGCCACCCAATGAGAAGGGAGCCCTCACTGGAGAAGACCCTGATGCTGGGAAAGACTGAAGGTCAAAGAAGACGGGGACGGCAAAGGATGAGATGGTTAGACAGTGTCATCGATGCAATGAACATGAAGTTGAGACAACTTCAGAGGACAGCGGAAGACTAGAAGGCCTGTTATGATCTGGTCCATGGGGTCGTGAAGAGTCGGAGTCGACTGTGCGACTGAACAACAACAACAACTGCCTGATGCTTTTAACTCAAGATGCTAGGGACTGAGCATGGGACCTCCTGCACTGCCTCGCTCGAGGTACATGTGCAGTGCAGGGAATGGCATGGCACATAGAGCAAGCCTCTGGAGGCTGCAGGCCTGGGATCCAGGTTCAAGTGCCATCAGTGTCCAAAAGAGCCAGTTTGGTGTAGTGGTTAAGTGTGCGGACTCTAATCTGGAGAAACGGGTTTGATTCCCCACTCCTCCACTTGCACCTGCTGGATGGCCTTGTGCAAGCCATAGTTCTGTCAGAGATGTTCTTGAAAAAGAGCAGTTTCTGACAGAGCTGCTCAGCCCCACCTACCTCACAGGGTGTCTGTTGTGGGGAGGGGAAGGGAAAGGAGTTTGTAAGCCGCTCTGAGACACCTTTGGGTAATGAAGGGCAGGGTATAAATCCAATCTCCTCCTCCTCCTCTTCTTCCTCCACCACCTCCTCCTCCTCCTCCTCCTCCTCTTCTCTTAAGATGGGATAGTGTGAAAATGCTAAAACATGTAGAACATAAGAACATAAGAGAAGCTATGTTGGATCAGGCCAATGGCCCATCCATTCCAACATTCTGTGTCACAGTGGCCAAAACCCAGGTGCCATCAGGAGGTCCACCAGTGGGTCCAGAACTTCAGAAGCCCTTCCAATCTTGCCCCCCTGTACATCAAGAATACAGAGCACCGCTGCCCCAGACATACCGTTCCATCCATACCTTGTGGCTAATAGCCACTGATGGACCTCTGCTCCATGTATTGATCCAGTCCCCTCTTGAAGCTGTCTGTGCTTGTAGCTGCCACCACTTCCCGTGGCAGTGAATCCCACATGTTAATGACTCATTAGGTGAAGAAGTACTTCCTTTTACCCATAGATATGACTCTCTACAGTTATGATGGGGGATTCTTTTTTGCCTACATTGGCTGTGTGCCACCTGCGCTTAACAATTCACATTTGATCGGCCAGATCTAGTCTAGGAAACAGTACAAGTACTCCTAAAATTAAATCCGTACTTCTAAAATTAAATCGATTGGCATGCATCTCTCTAAAGAGGACATTCCAGGGGCACAGTCGAGTCAAGCCATACAGCTGATAATGTCTTGGCACGGTCTGGACGTCTATGTATAGCTGTGCTTGAAAGCAGAGAGAGGAACATTCACGACCAGCAATGCTTCAGGGACTAGATCAAAATGGCATCTTGTATTTCCTCCTCTGTGCCCAGCTACAGTTTCTGTGCAATAAATCATTACACCCGCATTTCTTTCTGTGTTCTGAAGGATGCTCTGGGAGCCCAGAGGAAGGAACCAAGGCCGACTAGAGGGAAGTGTAAAGGAGCTGAGGCTCTGTTTTTCCTTCCCTGAAGAAACTGTCTCCCATCTGTGCCTGGCTTGTTATTTCTGTGTTCCTTGGCAAAGGAAGAAAAGACATCACAACCTCGGGCTGCCTTATTCGGAGCTACTTTGAATTCAGTTTCATTGAAGGGAATGGTAGGGTTTGATTGCTGGGCTGAGTGAGCGTTTACGCATAGATTTGGAAGGACGGTGTCTTGCCTGTGATTCTTGAAAATCCATGCAGCAATCAAGTGCCTTTTGGCAAATGTTTTGTGTCACGAGACATGAAAACTGTTTGGGGAAGGATGCAGAGGAAGACAGTTTCTTTCAAAAGACAGCTCCACTTGTCAAGGATGGTGCTGATGGAACACACATTGGAGACAATGAGGAATTTCACATTACCCTTTTTAAACCGTTTTGAAGCTGGTTTTGATCCGTCATGGAGTAAACTGGTATAGGGCTGCCATTTCACACATGGCTTTCCCATTCCGGTAAAGAGCTGGATCTGAAGCAGTTTGCCATTTTAGACTGCACCACTTTTTCACCGCCATTTTTCGCCCGCGCGGGCGATCTCCGGCTTTTTTTTTTGAATGTTCGCTTTATAGCGCCATAGCACTATAACAAAACACTCCAGGCATTCCAATGGGGTTGTTCTGTTATAGCGTTATAGCACTATAGCGCTATAAAGAGAGAATTTTTTTTTTAAAAAAAGGCTGGAGATGGCCCGCGCGGGTGAAAAACAGCAGGAAAAGGCGCATCGGAACCGGGAGAGGAAACTGAAGACTACTTGGAAGCGGCTGACAGTTAAAACGCTTCAGCCCCGTTTCCTAAACGGGACAGAAGCGTTTGTGTCTGAAATTACAAATATAGTCCGGTAGGGAACCAGTTCTAAAATGGTTCTGTCTGAAATGACAGACCAGAAACCGTTTGGGAACCATTCCTCTTCCGGATTATATCGTCTGTCTGAAATTCCTCAATGACTCTCCAAGGCTACCTTTGAGTTTAAAAACATGCAGTCTTAGACCAGGGGTCCCCAACCTTTTGGCCCCGTGGGCACCTTTTGCAATTTTGGGAGGGGGAGGTGAGTACCACCCAAAATGGCTGTCCCAGGAGGCGGGGCCAACCCCCAAATGGCTGCCATAGGGGGAGGAGCCAAACCCAGGACCTCCCTCCTCTGCTTGCAAAATAATTGCCAAAAGGGAATAAGGGGAGGAGGGAGGGAGAAGTGGGGATAAAAAGACGGGAAGGAAAACCCACGGAGGGAGAAAGAGATTAAGGAAAGCTAGAGGCAGGGACAGAACGAGAAAGGGGAACAAAAAAGAAGGAAGGACTGGAAAGGGAATGGAACCACATCCCAACTGATGAAGACACAGACACATCCTCCTTATCCTCCAGTGGCCTGGAATGAGGGCAGCCAGTAACAAGTCCTGCCGACCAACGAATGAAAACACAGACACATCCTCCTGATCCTCCAGTGGCCTGGAATGAGGGAAGCCAGTAAGAAGTCCTGCCTTGCAATAGTCCCGTCCACTTTCTAAAAAGCAGTGTAGGTGCCTGGGGAAGCATCGGTGGGCACCATGGCACCGACGGGCGCTACGGCGAGGAACCCTTGTCCAATAAAAGTTCTGTGGGCCAAATCAGAGGTTACCCTAAGCTCACGTCTGCTGCAGGAAACGGCAATCCCATCCCTAGATTCTCCTTCTCCTTCTGCAACATCTAGCACAGAGGTGTCGAACTCATTTGGTACGAGGGCCGCATCTGACCGAAATGTCACTTTGTCGGGCCGGGCCACGTGTGCCATAAAATGTAATGCCGGGTACCGGAGGTATAAACTGTATGAGGGACAGCAGCTGGTAAGCTCCGAGTGATCGTATCCTCACTGCATGGCCTCCTGGGCTGGGAGGGGGGTGCAAAGGAAGACTCATATGGGCAGATTGGACAGCCAGCGGTGCAGCACTGGGCAGGCGCTCCCACGCTGCTCGACGGCTGCAGATGAGGTTGTTCCACCGTGCTGAAGCCACAGTCAGAGTGGCTCTGCCCATTCCACCTCGAGCAGCCTCCCGTTCCCTCCCTTGCACTAGTGGCTTGCGGGCCACATAAGAACCCTGGGCGGGCCAGTTCCGGCCCCCCGGGCCTTATGTTTGACACCCCTGACTTAGAAGAACTCACTCACGTCTCGACAGCAGGATGTTCTGCACTTCCCCCTCTCCTACTGGTGGCAGCCAGTGATGAAGAACAGGGGTGACCAAAGACACAAGAGCCATTTCAGACAGCAGCCATGTGTTTTGGATAACTCTGAGTTTGGCTCCTGCGTTTTGCATTTGAAGTAGCCAGGCCACAGCCCTATGCAGATGATGACATAGCTGCACAATGACTCACCATGCTGGGAGGGAAAGACACCCTGGGTGTAACTGGCCTCGCCCCCTTCCTTTGCTGTGATTGCTGAATTGTCTGCACGGCAGGGTTGCCAACTGCCAGGTGGGGCCAACAGCAGGGCCGTAGCTACGGTGGGGCTACTCGGGGCTCCGCCCCCTTTCTTAAAGGGACAGCCCCATGGGAATTCATCCAGGTGGCTCTGAGAGGGCTGAACAGCCCGGGAAGGGCAGGAAGCCCCTTTCCTGGCTCTGCAGCTCTGCAAGGGTTAAAGCGGGTTTCACTTCTCAATGGAGAAGGAGAAGGGGGGCGGCTCCGAGGGTGCAACAGCAGAGAAAAGCCTCACAGTCAGAGCCTGAGAGGGTTTACTCTTGAGTAAACCATTTCAGTCTTGGAAGACAGACATTTGGCTATCTTGTGGCTTGGGGAGGGATTAAATACTGTAACGCTCTCTACATGGGGCTGCCTTTGTCGCAGATCCGGAAGCTGCAGCTAGTGCTGAATGTGGTGGCCAGGCTGTTGATGGGTCACCCCAAGTGGGAGCATATCCGGCCTGGGCTGAAAGCACTGCACTGGCTGCCAATAGCATACCGGATCCGTTTCAAAGTGCTGGTGCTTACCTTTAAAGCCCTATATGGCCAGGGTCCGGCATACCTGAGGGACCGCCTTTCCCCACATAGACCCCTAAGAGCACTTCGGTCTGGGTCACAACCTCGCCTGGTGATTCCAGGCCCCAGGGAGGCAAGGCTTGCTGTGGCGAGGGCCAGGTCCTTCTCAGTGGTGGCTCCTCCCTGGTGGAATGAGCTCCCAGAGGAGATCAGGGCACTGCGGGACCTAGTACAGTTAGTACAGTTCCTCAGGGCCTGCAAGACGGAGCTCTTTTGCCAGGCTTTTATGTAGGAGCCGCCACTACCACTACCACCAATACCAATGGTGTTGGCAATACATGGAGCAAGGAGACGGCCCTATGGAAGATCTGGCCACAATACAGCGCTGGGTTGGTACCCCTGGACTGGACAGTTTAACATCTACTGGACTGGACTGGATGGTTTAAAATCTACCTACCTCCATGGAAAACCACTTACCTCTAATGAATGACCATTTTGTATAAATTTGAGCACTTTATTTGTAATATTCGTTGGTTTTTACAGTTTTTATTTTGTTTTTATGTATGGGCATATCTTGCTGAATTGAGCTGCGGTGGCTCAAGTGGTTAAGACGCTGAACTGCAGGATGTGAAAGGTCAGTAGTTCGGCAGTTCGAGACCCGAGTGCGCTGCATGATGGAGTGAGCTCCCGTCTCTAGTTCCAGCTCCTGCCAACCTAGCCGTTCAAAAGCAAGAAATTGCAAGTAGATAAACAGGTATCACTTCGGTGGGAAGGTAACAGCGTTCCGTGCGCCTTGGTGTTTAGTCATGCCGGCCACATGACCACGGAAACCTCTTTGGACAGCGCTGGCCCTTCGGCTTTGAAACGAAGATGAGCACCGCAACCCTCGAGTCGGACTCGACTGGCTTTTGAGCAAGGGAGACCTTGACCTTTATCTATATCTTACCCTCTTGTAAGCTGCCCTGAGCCCATTCACGGGGAGGGTGGGGTATAAATACAAAAATAAACAAATAAAGATAAAAACACACTGAGGACTTATACAAGAGATTAAAGGATCGCAGATTGTTCTAGGGAAGGGGACAGGGAGAGCAACGAGGGAAGAAATGGGGGGGAGCATCAATGCTAGGTTCCCTTTCCTTCCTCATCTCTCCCCCCCCCCATCTGCCAAATGGATTTGAGAAGAAAAGGGGCACAGGTTGCTCTAGGGACACAGATCGTTCTGTACAGTCGTGTAAAGGTAAAGGTTCCCTTGCTCGAAAGCCAGTCGAATCCGACTCTAGGGTTGCGGCGCTCATCTCCGTTTCAAAGCCGAAGAGCCAGCGCTGTCCGAAGACGTTTCCACCAGAAAAAAGTTTGCCCCCAAAGCTACAAAACCCTGGCTACGGGCCTGGCCTAGAGTTCTCCTGGAATCCAACTGCTCTCCAGATTATAAGGATCAGTTTGCCCTGGAGGAAATGGCTGCTCTGGAGGGTGGACTTTATGGCATTACTAGTCAGAAGGCTTGTTGTGGGACTCAAGACAACGGGCGCTAGCTTGGCTGTCCATGCGCGAAGAAGTGAGTGAGACAGTCATGCCGATTAAACATTCATATTCTTTAACGTGTCAGGCAGGGTACCCTGAAGCAAAGGGGTGTTATTTTAAAAAATAATCATTTCAGAAATGCCCAAATAATGTCCTTTCGGGGGTTTTTTGGTGCCATTAATACATTCCCCTTCCCGCCACTCACCTCATTATGGAATATAGGGCAAAGCTCATGGGTGAGCGGATGGAAAGCGAAGCTCTTCAACCCCTTTGGGACAGGAGGTCAGCAGAGAGAGGCATTAACGAGACCATCTTGGAGGACAGGGAGACATGCAGTGGCCCTCTGACAATGGATTCCAGCAGCACCAGGTGCATTGCAGGCATTCGTGGTGCAGTGGCTTTCTGTTGAGGGGGGGGGCTGAACCCCCACACACACTTGGCATCACAGCGGCAGCGTACAGGCCGGACCTGAAGAAATCTCTTTTCGCTGCTTCTCTCTCTGTTCCCTTCCTGGTAACGGGATCGCATAACTTATGCAAAGCAGTTCCTCTCAGATTACATGTTTCTCCGGGGGATTGCACAAAAGGTTATAATAGAGCTGTATCAGCAGCATCAACATTTCGGCATGTGCAGGGAGGGGGGGCTAAGAACTTTTTTGCTAATTTTACTGAAATTCTTTTTTTTTTTAACCCAAGTTTGGACTTTGGTATCTCCAGTTAAAAGGAACACAGGTAGCTGGAGAGGGGAAGGCTTTGGAGAACCAATGGAGATGTGAGGCTGCGATGTGAGGCTGCTCTCTATGGTCTCAGACCCTCGGTCCCTCAAGGCCAGGAAAAGAAGAAGAAGAAGAAGAAGAAGAAGAAGAAGAAGAAGAAGAAGAAGAAGAAGAAGAAGAAGAAGAAGAAGGTGATGATGAAGAAGAAGAGGAGGAGGAGATTGGATTTATACACCACCCTTCACTACCCAAGGGAGTCTCAGAGCAGCTTACAAACCCCTTTCCCTTCCCCTCCCCACAACAGACACCCTGTGAGGTAGGTGGGGCTGAGAGACCTCTTTCCAAAACTGTCCTTGAGAGAACAGCTCTGACAGAACTACGGCTTGCCCAAGGTCATCCAGCAGCTGCAAGTGGAGGAGTGATGAATCAAACCAGCTGCAAGTGGAGGAGTGGGGAATCAAACCTGGTTCTCCCAGATTAGAGTCCGTGCACTTAACCACTACACCAAACACATCACCAGGGGGGTGAAATAGAGAGATACAGAGGTGGACATCATCCACACATTGATGACATCCTGTTCCAAAGCTACAAACGATCTCTCCTAAAGGCTTTACATAGAAGTTGGATGACATGAGCAGGGGCTGAGCTTGTGCCCCGTGGAACCTCACAGGACAACTCCCACACTAAGATAACCGGTCTCCAATGGCAACACTCCGTATCCGATCCTTGAGGAGTGATTTCAACCTGTCCGAGGCCCATTCCTCGATATCTGCTTCTGCCTCCCAATGCCTAAAAAGGATGGCACGGTCCATCGTATCAAAGGCTGCAAACAAATTCAATCGGGGCAACCGAGAAGCAGGGCCTTTGCTCACATTCAGATGGGTCTAGTGTCAGATGGCTGTTCAAAGCAAAAATCCAGACAATCCATGTACAATCTTTGCCTTCCCCCTTTCCCTAGTGCTGCATAGATGCAAATGATAGGAATATCTATTATTAATTCGTTGCCGTCTATCACACTAGCCCTCCACACGAGGCTCTGAAGGCATTTGGTGGCATTCTTGTTTTCTTCCTGCAACCTTTTATCTGTACCCTTTCTGCACCCGTCTGCACAATAATTTAGGAGCTGCTTCATTAGGTCTTTGATCAGAGCCATAATGTTCTCTTCCCGTCTGTTCTTTCTAATGCATCTTATTTTGGAAGCGCCGAGCCTCTCAGAAGACAAAATGGGACCAAGCCTCGGCTGTAAATGTGTCGTTGTTTGTATCTGAGCAGTCCACAAAAGGGACTACTTTTCATCCTGCAAAGGTGCAGAGGGACACAGGGAGTTGTGGATGCTAACCTCCAGGTGGGACCTGGAGGTCTCCTGGAATCGGAACTGATCTCCAGACCACGAAGATCAGTGCCCCCCAGCTGTGGATAGTGGACTCTATAGCACCCCATGCCTGCTGATGGCCCTGTAGGGTTGCCAGGTCTGTTTTGAGAAATCCCTGGATATTTCAGGGGTGGAGCCTGGGGAAGTTAGGATTTAGGGCAGGAAGGGACCTCCTTTGGGCATAATGCCATCGAGTCCAGTTTGGAGAGCCAGTTTGGTGTAGTGGTTAAAAGCGCAAACTCTAATCTGGGAGCACCAGGTTTGATTCCCCACTCCTCAACCTGCAGCAGCTGGTGAGACTTTGGGTCAGTTACAAGTTCTTTCAGAGCTGTTCTCTCAAGAGCAGTTCTCAGAAGAGCTCTCTCAGCTCCGCCTACCTCACAGGCAACGCTCCAACTAAGCGGTGGAGTCCTTTGAGCAAACATTCTACTTTGTGAGCTACTGGCATTAAAGTTGCTGAGAGAGCGATTTGGCCACTGCATAAATTAGTTTGCTCTGGAGCCATCCTTCCTCAGCTAAGGCAAAAATGTGCAAGCCAGAGGCTAAAAAACGGTGAGCTAGCTCACACTCACTCAGCTGAGAGGGAACACTGCTCACAGGGTGCCTGTTGTGGGGAGGGGGAGGGAAAGGAGTTTGTAAGATGCTCCGAGACTCCTTCGGGTAGTGAAGGGCGGGGTATAAATCCAATTCCTTCTTCTCTTCTCCTTCCACCTTCTAAGGCAGCCATTTTCTCCAAGGGAACTGATCTCTATAACCTGAAGACCAGTTGTAAATTTCTGGGAGCTCTCCAGCAACCGTCTGGAAACTGGCAACCATAATTATCCCTCGCCCTCATAATCTCCAGGAATTTCCCTCCCCGAAGCTGGCAAACTAGACAGCGATCGGTGTTGCTGTAATTTCTGAAATTGCTTTGGGGTAGCTTTGTGTCAGTTTCAGACTCTGGATCACCAAGTGAAGACTTACTTTCATTCTCTTCCAGCTGACTAGAGGAGCTGCAGCAATGCTGGGTTAGGAAAGACTGGGAGATTTGTGTGGTGGAACCTGGGAAAGGGGGCGGGGTGGGGAGGAGAGGGGAGG
>NW_015164240.1:212184-236723 GCF_001447785.1 Gekko japonicus
AGGAGGAGGAGGAGGAGGAGGAGATTGGATTTATACCCCGCCCTTAACTTGGAGTCTCAGAGCAGCTTACCAACTCCTTTCCCTTCTCCTCCCCACAACAGACACTCTGTGAGGTGGGTGGGGCTGAGAGAGTTTTTGACAGAAACTGCTCTTTTTTCAAGAACAGCTCTTATCAGAACTACAGCTTGCCCAAGGTCATCCAGCAGGTGCAAGTGGAGGAGAGGGGAATCACACCCGGTTCTCCCAGATTAGAGTCTGCGCACTTAACCACTACACCAAACCGCAGGTACAAGTCTTCCATGCTGTTGCAGAAAGAGGGAACTGACTTCCTATGTTAAAATGTTTAGGGATAGCCCCACAGATCAGTGGAAACTGGTTTTGTGGCAGGGGTTGTAGGTCTTTGGTAGAGCAGGCATGGTATCTAAAGTGGCCATTTGTCCACCTCCAGCAGCTAAAGTCCTGTCCCAGTCCCCAATCCTCTAGACACTGAAGGGGGGCTGGGGCTGGGAAATGACCTCCACAATGATGTTCCAGGGATTTCCCCGTGTCTTTAAAGTCTTTACCACAGAGATTAGGGTAAATTCCTACAGTGTCATCTGGAAGTGACATCACGTCATCCCCAAACTCCACACTCCTCTGGCACCACCCTCAAAAATCACCCAGTATTTTCCAAGACACTGCTGGTAACTCTACAAACGAAGGGCCATGGCTCAGTGATACAGCCCAAGCTTGGCATGGCATTTGGAAGGTGTCAGATTCAGTCTCTGTAACTTCCAGGTTTTTTTGCTTGTCTGTCTGTTTGTTATTAAGAAAAAACCTCCACTAGAAGCTGTTAGGAAAGTCCTGTTTCTGCCATAGACTCTTGCAGCCATCCGAGTAGACAATTCTAAGCTCGATCCAGTAGAAGGCAGCTTCATACATGGTCCATTTATGTAGACACCATGACTCATGCCTTATATGCAGAAAGTCCCAGACTAATCTCTGATTGAAGGATGTCAGGCTGCAAGTCTTGGGAATGACCTTCCTCTGCCAGACTCCCTCGTGGACCTCCTGATGGTCCCTGGGGTTTGGCCACTGATTGACAACAGAATGTTGGATGGGATGGGCCATTGGCCTGATCCAACATGGCTTCTCCTAGGTTCTTATGAGAGCTACTGCCAAGCTTAACAGACCAATTGTTGGTGTGGAGACTGCCCCTTACCCCTATGTAGCTGGCTTCACCATCTGGCAACTTCTTCTGTTCATGAAATTGCTGAGCGGTCGGGTTAGAATGGATAAAAGGAAGTACTTCTTCACCCAAAGAGTGATTAACACTTGGAATTCACTGCCACAGGAAGTGGTGGCGGCTACAAGCATGGACGGCTCCAAAAGGGAATTAGATAAGCATATGGAGCAGAGGTCCATGAGTGGCTATTAGCCATAAGGTATAGATAGGGACTCTGGGGCAAGTGATGCTCTGTCATCTTGGTGCTTGGGGGGGTCAACAGTGGGAGGGCTTCTAATGTCCTGGCCCCATTGGTGGACCTCCTGATGGCACCTGCTATTTCTGGCCACTGTGTGATACAGAGTGTTGGACTGGATGGGCCTTTGGCCTGATTCAACATTGGCGTCTCTTATGTTCTTATGTTCTTTCCATGTCTCAACATCAGTCTCCAGCATTTCCGTTTAAATGTTCTGTTCCCGGGTAATAATCTTTACCAGGGATGCTGGAGGACTTCCGACTTACCTACCTTACAGGGTTGTTGTGATAGAAATGGGGGAGAGGAGACCATGAACGTCTCCCTGAGTTCTTTGATGCATGGGTGGGATTTTTGAAATGAAATAGTTTGTCCAAGGTATCATAACCCTTAAATGAGTAACTTGTATTCCTACTGTTCCTACTTTCCCAAAACTAGGAGAAAATTATTATTAATATTATTCAGGACGATTTTGATGATTGTGAATTTCTTACCACTGCTATCGAGACTCAGCATGAATCATTTGTATTTTACCTCTCCTCACCCAAATCTTATTTACTTCATTTAAATGCACAATTCTTTATTTTGTGCACTATTTTCTGTTTCCTTGTGTCCATTTCCCCTGTTCCATACAGTGTATGCATTTCCCAGCATTACCTAGACATCAACAAAAGAGCATTGTACTCACATAATGTTTCAATGACATACACTTAAGTTTCCAACTCTGGGTTGGGAAATTCCTGGATATTTGGGGGTGGAGCCTAAGGAGGTTAGAGCGTGGAGAGGGGAGGGGCCTCAGCAGGATATAAAGCTACAGAGTCTGCCCTTCAAAGCTGCCATTTTCACCAGATCTCTGGTCTGGAGAACAGTTTTAGTTCCAGGTGATCGTCAGGCCCCACCTGGAGGTTGGCAACCTCAAATACAGTGTGTATCAAAACTGCACACCCTGCAACACAAACGGCAATACAAACGAATCTACAAAGCCAAATACAAAAACGGAGACCTGAAACCACTGCTGAAAATGCTATCAGCTATCTATGTGTCTGCCTGTCTGTCTACCTATATCTATCATGGTCCATCCATCATCTATCCATCATCCATCCATCTGTCCATCCGTCCGTCCATCTGTGTCAATCAATCAATCAACCTGGAACATTCATTCATTCCTTTCTAAATCTCACAAGTGAAACCTTGGAATTGTTGAGTGCAGGGAAGAGGTTAATTGCTATGGCACTATCTGTCTGCCTGTCATCTATCTATCTATCTATCTATCTATCTATCTATCTGTCTGTCTGTCTGTCTGTCTGTCTGTCTGTCTGTCTGTCTGTCTGTGGGTGGAGCCTAAGGAGGTTAGAGCGTGGAGAGGGGAGGGGCCTCAGCAGGATATAAAGCTACAGAGTCTGCCCTTCAAAGCTGCCATTTTCACCAGATCTCTGGTCTGGAGAACAGTTTTAGTTCCAGGTGATCTTCAGGCCCCACCTGGAGGTTGGCAACGATACACAAAATGTATGTATAAATGTCAAAGACTGTGTGTATCAAAACTGCACACCCTGCAGCACAAACTGCAATACAAACAAATCTACAAAGCCAAATACAAAAATGGAGACCTGAAACCACTGCTGAAAATGCTATCAGCTATCTATCTGTCTGCCTGTCTGTCTACCTATCATCTATCATGGTCCATCCATCATCTATCAATCATCCATCCATCCGTCCATCCGTCTGTCCATCTGTGTCAATCAGTCAACCAACCTGGAACATTCATTCATTCCTTTCTAAATCTCACAAGTGAAACCTTGGAATTGTTGAGTGCAGGGAAGAGGTTAATTGCTATGGCACTATCTGTCTGCCTGTCATCTATCTATCTATCTATCTATCTATCTATCTATCTGTCTGTCTGTCTGTCTGTCTGTCTGTCTGTCTGTCTGTCTGTCTGTCTGTCCGTCTGTCCGTCTGTCCGTCTATCCGTCTATCCGTCTATCCATCTATCCATCCATCCATCCATCCATCCATCCATCCATCTATCTAGCCATCCATCTATCTAGCCATCCGTCCGTCCGTCCGTCCGTCTGTCATCTATCTATCATTTTGGTGAAACCTGCTCTGACTCCATTACCTCTGGAGCACCTGGCCCCATGCTTGGCCAGAAGGCTCAGCTGCTCTGATCTGGCTCGGGCCACCGTGCCTCCATGTCCCACCGTTTGGAATCCCAGCTCACAGCAGCGCTCATCTGGAAAACCCTGCTTCTCAGAGTTCAGCCAGCCTGCCCGGAGCTCTGCAGATCCCCTGAGAGGCTTGGCACTGAGGTTTTGACCCTTGCTGGGTAGACCTCATCGTCTGGGGGCCCTGGTGGGCTAGGCCTTTTGTGTTGTCCACTGGAGATAGATCCTCATCCCACCTCTCCACTTACTCCCCCGACGCCCAAGGTCCTGGATATCTGCCAGACCTATCTATCTATCTATCTATCTATCTATCTATCTATCTATCTATCTATCTATCTATCTATCTATCTATCTATCTATCTTTTCCATTTGTACCCCGCTCACCCCCGAAGGGCTCTGAGCGGCTTACACGGTGCATGGTGCAGAGACCTATGCAGAAACCCTAACTATGGCCACAGTACGTCTGGGGTGGGGGGAGCCCTACCTGGTACCCTCCCGGCTCCGATCGTTCGTTTATCCGGCAAGTGGGCGACTCCTTCCAGTTTTTCTCCGGTGCGTCTTCCCTACCCTACCAGTACATGTTTACTCCAAACTAACCTTCACTGGGCACTGAAGAACTCTCAGTGGGACTGGAGGGTCCCCTAGGCTCTAAGTGCCAGCATCTAATCCATGTTTCTTCAGATAGCCCATTTGTGATGCAGGGATGAATGAACATTCCCTATTTCCATTATTCTTTCAAGTTTTCCACTTTTCACCATTTACTCTGCAGCAGGGCTATTTTTGGTCAGGAATGCACAGGAACGGAGTTCCGGCGGGCTCCTGAGTGGGCCACGCCCAGCAGAAACTCATTAGCATAATAGGCCACACCCAACAGCAGAAACTCATTAGGATTGGCTGCATTCGGGGTGTGTGGCCTAACATGCAAAGGAGTTCCTGCTACAAAAAAATGGGCCTGGGTTTTGACAACAAACAAGGTAAACAGAATAAGAAGTAAAAGGTGGGTGTGGCTGGATGACCACACTTCTGGTAACATGGGGGTGCGGCCTAGTGTGCTAATGAGTGCTGTCAGGGGTGTGGCCTAATATGCTAATGTGTTTCTGCTGTTGGGTGTGGCCTATTATGCTAATGAGTTCCTGCTGGGCTTTTTCTACAAAAAGAGCCCTGCTCTGCAGCTTTGCTTGTCTACACATCACAAGACCTTTATACACAGTTAGTACGGTTCCTATATGTACACCATCTATACATGGCATAGTGAGAGTCAGCGTGGCACGGACTAGGATCCTGGAAGGCCTGGGTTCAAATTCCCACTCTACCACAGAAGCTAGTTGGGCCAGTTGCATTTTCTACGTCCAGCCTCTCTCACAAGAGAGGATATCTTTAGCTGTGGCAAAATTTTGCTTTCTGGCCCTTAAAAAGAGGAAGCTTATACCCTAGTTAGTGATCTGATGACAAATTAGCGTTGTATTGGTGTGTTTCAATGATATATTGTATTGTTCCTGTATTCGTTTAAAGGTTTTATATATATTCGTTATATGTATTTACTAGCTACTTATGTATTTATTGTGTATTTTATTATTATTCTTGGAATCGTTCTATTGGCTGGTCGCTTGACCGTATTAATAAACTTGACTTGACTTGACTACGTCCAGCCTCTCTCACAACTTATCACATTTCCCTCTTATCCTCACAACAACCCTGTGAGGTAAGGTAGGCTGGCAGAGTGTGACTGGCCCAAGGTCCCCCAGTAAGCTTCCATGGCACCACTGTGGATTTGAACCTGGGTCCCCCAGTGCTCTTAACCACACTCTTAACCAGTTTGGTGTAGTGGTTAAGTGCACGGACTCTCATCTGGGAGAACTGGGTTTGATTCCTGGGTTTGATTCCACTCCTCCACTTGCAGCTGCTGGATGACCTTGGGCAAGCCATAGTTCTGTCAGAGCTGTTCTCTCAAGGACAATTCTCTCAGAGCTCTCTCAGCCCCACCTACCTCACAGGGTGTCTGTTGTGGGGAGGGGAAGGGGAAGGAATTTGTAAGCCGCTCTGAGACTCCAAGTGAAGGGCGGGGTATAAATCCAATCTCTTCTTCTTTTCTTCTTCTCTTCTTCAACACCACATTGGCTCTCAGCTTCAGTCTTTTAAACAGAGGATGTCCTTTTCTGAAAAACTGCATTAATCAATATATTATTCAACTAGAGAGGAAACAGACATGACAAACCGGGTGAATTTGGTATTTGAGCCTGTTACTTGCAGGAACCGGAGCCCTGCTCATTTTCAGAAACGTCCCCAAATGACCAGGGGCAACTCCATCGAGCCTGGGGAAAATGAAGCGATTTTTGTGGCTCCCGAGACGACTCAATGGTTTGTACAAGTCTACTCCGGCAAATATTCCCCAGGGTGGAATTAAGTCTCTTTGCATGTCATTCCAGGGTAATTGAATTTTCTCCTTAGAGCCAAACCAAAGATAGGTCTCAGCGTTCCGTGAGGAAAGATAGTTTTCTATAATTACAACAGTGGAGACAAAAGTGAACAGTTGCTCATTTTTTTAAAAATGAAATTTTTTAAAAAAAATCCGTTAGAAACGATATATAACACAGAGCAGAGCTTGTTCTGAGGATCTTCTTGCTTGGACGCATTGCCTCTTGCCTCTGCAGCCATGCAGCAAACTGGCTTGCCAACCTCCAGGTGGGGCCTGGAGGTCTCTAAGAATTACAAGTTATCTCCAGATGACAGATATTGGTTCCCCTGGAGGAAATGGCAACTTCAGATGGCAGAAACCATGGAATTACATCGCCGCTGAATGCCACCCTCTCCAGAAACCTCATCCAGATCTCCAAGAATCTCGCAGGCTACAACGGCAAGATGTGATGTTTTTGACAATTCTGTTCCGTTAGTTTCTGCTGTTGGGTGTGGTGTATTATGCTAATGAGTCCCTGCTGATCTTTTTCTACAAAAAAGCCCTGTGTATATGTGTTATCTGGAACACGTGAACAGGCCTAAACATGCAAGGTAGAGATGCTGACGACTCAAGTTCCAAGCTTTAGAGTCAAGCCTTCATGTGCCATACGAGAAATTATCTCAACAGAGCTTCAGGGAGGGGGGGGGGGAACAAAACACAAAGCTGTAGACAGGAAGGTTTTTATTTTCCCTTGAATGAAAGAATGACATGATGAATAGTGGAATTGCAAACACCCCGAAGAGCAAGGCCCTACTTTGCAAATCTAATGCGTCGCAACATTAGCAGAAAAAGATGGAACCAGTCCAGGAGCTTAGGTGAACTTCTGTAGTGGTCATCCATTCCTGAAGGATTATTTTAATGGCTAAGGTTAATGGTATATCTAATAAGTTTTCACCACAAAATACCTGCATGCCTGGTGAAAATCTGCACACTTGGCTGATCTGAAATTATTAATGGCATGCTTGAAACTAGCTACTTGGGGAGAAATGTCAATAATGTGCTCTCAAAATAACTGACGGGAGAGACTCTGAAACAGGATTTTGGACTTAGATACCGGCTACTAACACGGAGAACCACTTATCACTCTCAGCGGGGGCCAGATTTGATGTATGGGGTGTTTTTCTTTTTTCTTTTGTTAATTCCAAAAGGCGGGGGGGGGGGAATAAAGCAAGCAAACAGAACTTCTTATGATAAAATTGAAACAGATATAGGCCACGTTAGGGTAGGAGCAGGGTTTGACGTTTCACAGAACATCAGGTGCTGTAATAATAATTCTTTTTTTTTTTTTTTTTGAGGAACTGTTTCCTGCTCTTCAGATTTAGCATAGTCGTTCCCTGGCAAACATGGAGAACATTCCAAGCAGGGGGTGGGTGGTGGTGCAGACCACATCAGGAGGAACTTTGCAAATGAAGCATTGGTTCCTTGTCACCTGCAACACCTGGCAGGCAATTCTACTTTGTGAGTGACTGGCATGAAAGTTGTGAGCGAGCGATTTGGCTCCTGCATGAATTAGTTTGCTCTGAAGAGTCCCAGTTCGTTCAGAGTTGGTCGAAGTTCCTGGATAACGTAGGGGTAGATTTCTTTGTGGGGCCCTGCTTTGTCCTTTACAAGGTCTCAAATACGACTGTGCTAGCAAAGTCCTTAAGTCATCTGCGTGCCCTTAAAGCAGCGTCGATGATTTTTGGTCTGGAACCAGGTCATAACTAACCTTTTCTGAGCTCCCAGGCATTGATATCTGGTTTACTGAAGTAGGTCACCCAGCGAGCATCAAACTCGTGATCAAACTCTTGGGACCCATGAGAATAGCAGCGTACACGCAAGGCCGCAGTGGTGAAGGCCCTCAGGGCATGGCCATGGAAGACCGCGGCACAGCAGGCACAGAGGCGGCCAACATGGCTGAGGGAAGGCGAAGAAGAGGAAAAGAGGAAGCTGAGGTGAATGGAGGAGGAAGGGTCTTATATGTTTTATATGTATGACTCTATATGTATGGTTATAGGCAGGGGTCATTTCGTAGAAAAAGAGGTGCAGGAGCTCATTAGCATAACTTATTTGCATATGCCACACCCCCTGACATCACCGGAAGTGTGTCAGAAGGCAACACCCACTGCTCAGGCTCCACTGGACTCTTTTGGATTGCTAGCTATTGGGGGGGGGAACGTGCAAATCTGTCCTCACAGAGGAGGGAGAGCTTGGGCCTGAATAAAACTTGGTCTTAAAGGTGCCACTGGACTGTTTTGGGCAGGGGGGGGGCTCTGCAACTTACCTGGCTGCTTCTTGCTCTGACTGAGGGCTGCTGGGAGCAGGGGGTGGGGCTTGTTGCATGTGCCCGCCCCCTGGGCTCTTTACTGCCGGAGCTCCAGTCCTGTGCGCTCCTGCAGGTAATGACCCCTGGTTATAGGTAAAGGTTTCTCTTGCTCGAAAGCCAGTCGAATCCAACTCTAGGGTTGCGGTGCTCATCTCTGTTTCCAAGCCGAAGAGCCAGCGCTGTCCAAAGACGTTACCGTGGTCATGTGGCCAGCATGACTAGGCGCCGAGGCACACGGAACGCTGTTACCTTCCCACCGAAGTGGTACCTATTTATCTCCTTGCAATTTCTTGCTTTCGAAGTGCTAGGTTGGCAGGAGCTGGGGCCAGAGACGGGAGCTCACTCCGTCATGCGGCACTCGGGTCTCGAACTGCTGAACTACCGACCTTCGAGCCTGCAGTTCAGCGTCTTAACCACTGAGCCACTGCAGCTCCTATGTATGGTTATAATATTTTATAGTAATCCTTTTTAAGGTACTTTATGCCAATAAAGGTCAACTGAACGGAACGGAATGGAACTGAACTGAACTCAGCTTAGAGGGAACCCTGCTGGCCGGCAGAGAGGGTTGCCAGTACTTGACAACCAGAAGGAGGGTTGGGGTGTGTGGGTGGGGAGGCAGCATCCTGGGAGATTTTTTTTTTTTTTTAAAGCTTTAAAAATAAGGCTACCCACAAAGCTTCCTCACAAGGTGGTGGGCTTTCCTTTTTTGGAGGTTTCTAAGCAGAGGCTTATTGAAGGTAAGAGAAGAAGGGGATGGCAAAGGATGAGACGGTTAGACAGTGTTATCGACAAGGGTCATTTCCTGCAGGAGCGCACAGGAGCAGAGCTCCAGCAAATGCAACAAGCCCCACCCCCTGCTCCCAGCAGCCCTCAGTCAGAGCAAGAAGCAGCCAGGTAAGTTGCAGAGCTCCCCCCAGCTCCCCGGTCCAAAACAGTCCAGTGGCACCTTTAAGACCAAGTTTTATTCAGGTACAAGCTCTCCCTCCTCTGCGAGGAAAGATCTGCACGTTCCCTCCTCCCCCATAGCTAGCAATCCAAAACAGTCCAGTGGAGCCTGAGGGGTGGGTGTTTCCTTCTGACACACTTCGGGTGCGTTCAGACGGGGCGTTTCTGCCGGCAGAAACGCGTTCAGACTCACCCTCCTGTCTGCGGAGCCCTTCGGTGGATGCCCGCTCACACGCTGCGGGCGTCGGCATTTTTTTTTTTAAGGACTGTTTGAGCATGCGCACAGGCAGCCATTCAGAGAATGGCGATTTTTGCGCATGCTCAACCCCCCCCTTACATTTAAACTTTAAAGGTAAGCACTTACCTTTAAAGTTTAAAGCCCAACCTGGCCTCATTTCAGTCCCGGACTCCTCCGGGATGGTAAAGTAAGGGCTTTTTTGAAGCCACCGTTGCACTCTGTTTACCACCACTTCGGACCTAGTGGCAGAGTACAACGGTGTAAACGGCTTTGTAACGGTTAGGGACGGGAGGCAGATGTTCGCCATGTGAACGCCGGTAAGTACACCGGTTGGAATCGTCACCTATTCCGTTACAAATGCCGCGTCTGAACGCACCCTTCCAGTGACGTCAGGGGGTGTGGGATATGCAAATGAGTTATGCAAATGAGCTCCTGCACCTCTTTTTCTACGAAATGACCCCTGTGCAAATGTACATATTTCCTTCTTTCTCTGTCACGTTCCCTGTTCCCATGGCAAAGACCTTGTCTTTCTCATTGTGGGCACCAGGGTTGTTAAATCCTGCTTGGGAAATTCCTGGAGATTTGGGGGTAGAGCTTGTAGAGGCAGAGTTTGGGGGGAGCCCAGAGAGAATGCGTCCACCACCACCCCCAACTGCCACTTCTGCCCGGAAAACAGATCTCCTTCGTCTGGAGATCAGTTGTAATTCCAGGAGTTCTCCAGGCCTCACCTGCAGGCTGGCAACCCTAGATCGCTCTTGTACCCATTCTGTCCTCCAAAGTTGATTTGCCACCATGAGGACACAGTAATTTTCTTTCCAATCACACACAGTTTAAAAAAACTGGCCGTGATAACTCCTTTCTGTCTTTAGGTGTGCACTTTTTTATTGGGTAAAGGCTTTTTCTAATACCCCTAGTCCCCAGGAATTTTACGGAATTAGAAACCCCTGAAATGAGAAACAAATTACTTAATTCGCTCCACACGCGATTCTTAATTTCTAGGTATTGGGGAAAATCTGATTGCTGCAGAAAGCATAATTAATCAGGAAAGCCTCAGAGGATACAGTGTTGTGTCGCTGAGTTAAGGTTTTTTTCCCCCCCCCCCCCCTTGAGTATCCTGCCCTGTGAGCGACATTCTGTCGCAATTTCCAGGCTCTTGGAAAGGGTCAGCCGCTCTCGCCTCCGGCTTCTCCCTTTGTGAAGGTTCCGTTTGTCACCCGCCGCTTTGAAGTCTATACTGCTGAAGTCCTGGAATTGTGTTTACAGATTAGTGATGCCACAGTAATCCGGAAAGTTGAATTTCAGATGTTAGCGGTGGTTGTTCTGCCAGCACAGATAATAATCCTGAACCAAACTGTGGCATGAACTAGGAAGGGAAGCAGGCTGTGGATTTCTATTGGTGTCTTGACAATGTTCCCTCTAAGCTGAGTTAGTGTGAGCTAGCTCGCAGTTTCTTAGCCTCCGGCTCACAGATTTTTGTCTTTGCTCGGGAAGGATGGCTTCAGAGCCAACTGATTTATGCAGTAGCCAAATCGCTCGCTCACCACTTGGATGCCGGTAGCTCACAAAGTGGAATTTTCGCTCACAAGACTTGACAGCTTAGAGGGAACATTGGTCTTGAATGAAGGTGGTGGCCCAGGGTGGTAAAATCTAGGTGGTAAAATTTGGAGCCAGTTTGGTGTAGTGGTTAAGAGCGGTGGACTCTAATCTGGAGAACCGGGTTTGATCCCCCACTCTTCCACGTGCAGCTGCTGGTGTGACCTTGGGTCAGTTACAAGTTCTCTCAGAGCTGTTCTGTCAAGAGCAGTTTCTGTCAGAGCTCTCTCAGCCCCACCGGCCTCACAGGATGTCTGTTGTGGGGAGGGGAAGGGAAGGAGATTGTAAACAGCTCTGAGACTCTGAGTGAAGGGTGGGGTGAAGGGGAATCCAATCTCTTCTTCTTTATTTAATGGATGGAGCTGCGGTGGCTCAAGTGGTTAAGACGCTGAACTGCAGGCTATGGAAGGTCGGTAGTTCAGCAGTTCGAGACCCGGGTGCCGCATGATGGAGTGAGCTCCCGTCTCTAGTTCCAGCTCCTGCCAACCTAGCAGTTCGAAAGCAAGAAATTGCAAGTAGATAAATAGGTACCACTTCGGTGGGAAGGTCACAGCGTTCCGTGCGCCTTGGTGTTTAGCCATGCCGGCCACATGACCACGGAAATGTCTTCGGACAGCGCTGGCTCTTCGTCTTTGAAACAGAGATGAGCACCGCAACCCTAGAGTCGGATTTGACTGGCTTTCGAGCAAGGGAACCTTTACCTTTACCTTTATACCCTGCTTTTCTCTCCAAGGAGATATTTATACCCTGCTTTTCTCTCGAAGGGGGCCATAAGCGATTTACAATGCCATTCTCCCCTCCCCCTATTTTATGACCACAAAAGCCTCCCTGTGAGGTTGAACCAGTTAGTTTTGAGTCCAGGAGCACCTCAGAGATCAACAGGAGTTTCAGGGTAGAAGCGTTTGAGACTCAAAGTTCCCTTTGTCAAACCAAAGTAGAGCAGAAATGGAGATCTCTGGGTCCTTTTATCCTAGTCAGATGGGGGAGAAGGGGGTGTTATAAAGAATGCATGCAAAGGATGCAAGGGTTAGCAAGTCCAAGGTCACCATTCCCCAGGGTTGCCAACACCAAGTTGGGAAATTCTTGGAGATTTGGGGGCAGAAATGGGCATGTACACAAAAAGCTTATACCCAGAATTAAACTTCGTTGGTCTTAAAGGTGCCACCGGACTCAGTCAGACTTGGTTCCGTTGCTTTAGACCTGAATCTATACTGACAATGGTCACTACATAGTCCCCTGGGAATGTTTCTTTCTGAAGGTTATTGACTGAGCATATTTTTATCTCGTCCTTCCTGTGACGAGCCCAGGGCAACACACATGGATTTCTCCTATATTTTATCCTCACAACCCTGTAAGGCAGGGATGAGCATTAGGTCTGGTCTGGCCCTCTGGCCACTAGACTGTACTTCCTCTCAGTGCTCATCTCATGTTGCTTATGGAGTGGGTTTGCACATACTTTGCCAGGGCTCTTTTTGTAGAAAAAGCCCAGCAGGAACTCATTAGCATAATAGGCCACACCCAACAGCAGGAACTCATTACCCTATTAGGCCACACCCCCATGTTACCAGAAGTGTGGTCATCCAGCCACACCCACCTTTTGCTTGTTATTCTGTTTAGCTTGTTTGTTGTCAACCAGGGCCTTTTTTGTAGCAGGGACTCCTTTGCATGTTAGGCCACACACCCCTAACGTAGCCAATCCTAATGGATTTCTGCTGTTGGGTGTGGCCTATTATGCTAATGTATTCCTGCTGGGCATGGCCAACTTGGGAGCCAGCCGGAACTCTGTTCCTGTGTGTTTGCCCAAAAATAGCCCTGCTTTGAACATAACAAGTCCTCTTCAGTTTGACACGGCATGTTTAATGTAGATGACAATGCAAAAAAACCTCATATCTGGGTCTGCAGCATCTTACGGTTGCCAGCTCCAGGTTGGCAAATTCCTGGATATTTTGGGGGGGGTGGAACCTGAGGAGGGGAGGATTTGAAGAAGGAAGGGACCTCCGTAGGGTATAATGCCATGGACCCCACCTTCTACGACAGCCGTTTTCTCCAGAGGAAACTGATCTGTGTAGTCTAGAGATAAATTGTGATTTTTGAGACAGCTCCAGTCCCTTACATCACCATGGACCTGAGTTTAACGCAGTTTCCAGGATATCACGCAGGGCTTTTTTTTAAAAAAAAGCAGGTGCCAGAAGTCTCAAAAGGGAAATGAAGTTTTCAATCTGTATACTGAAAACTCATGAACTTTTAAACATTTTGGAGCCAGTTTGGTGTAGTGGTTAAGTGCGCGGACTCTAATCTGGGAGAACCGGGTTTGATTCCCCACTCCTCCACTTGCACCTGGCTGGATGACCTTGGGCAAGCCGTAGTTCTGATAAGAGCTGTTCTTGAAAAAGAGCAGTTTCGGTCAGAGCTCTCTCAGCCCCACCTACCTCACAGGGTGTCTGTTGTGGGGAGGGGAAGGGAAAGGAGTTTGTAAGCCGCTCTGAGACACCTTTGGGTAGTGAAGGGCTGGGTGTAAAGCCAATCTCTTCTTCCTCTTCTTTGAACCAGTTTGGTGCAGGGGTTAGAAGCGCGGACTTTAGTCTGGAAGAACCGGGTTTGATTCCCCACTCCTCCACATGCAGTTTCCTCCTCCTACTCCTCTTCTTCTTTGCCCACCAAGTGTTTAGGAAATGGGTGGGGCTCTTGCCTAAAAGGGCTTCTGAGTGGCCACTGGAGGACCGGCTGGCTGTGCAGTTTTCTGTAGTGGTTAGGAGCGCGGACTCTAGTCTGGGAGAACCGGGTTCGATTCCCCACTCCTCCACTTGCACCTGGCTGGATGACCTTGGGCAAGCCGTAGTTCTGATAAGAGCTGTCCTTGAAAAAGAGCAGTTTCTGTCAGAGCTCTCTCAGCCCCACCGACCTCACAGGGTGTCTGTTGTGGGTAGGGGAAGGGAAAGGAGTTTGTAAGCCGCTCTGAGACACCTTTGGGTAGTGAAGGGCGGGGTATAAATCCAATCTCTTCTTCTTCTAAAAAGAATTTTGTGAAATAAGTTCTGGAACTCTGTTCCCCCAGAAAAAAAGCCCTGAAGGGTTGTGAACTCCAGGTTGGGAAATACCTGGAGTGGGACTTGGGGAGGGTTGGTTTTGGGCAGGGGTCATTTCGTAGAAAAAGAGGTGGAGGAGCTCATTAGCACAACTCATTAGCATAACTTATTTGCACATGTGTGTCAGAAGGCAGCACCCACTCCAACTTACCTGGCTGCTTTTTGCTCCCCGTGGCTGCTGGAAGCAGGGGGCAGGGTTTGTTGCATGTGCCCGCCCCCTGGGCTCTTTACTGCCGGAGTTCCACTCCTGTGCGCTCCTGCAGGAAATGACCCCTGACTGTAGGGCTAGCTATTGGAGGGGGGGGAACGTGCAGATCTGTCCTCGCAGAGGAGGGAGAGCTTGGGCCTGAATAAAACTTGGTCTTAAAGGTGCCACTGGACTGTTTTGGACCTGGGGGCCAGGGGGGAGGCTCTGCAGCTTACCTGGCTGCTTCTTGCTCTGACTGAGGGCTGCTGGGAGCAGGGGGTGGGGCTTGTTGCATGTGCCCACCCCCTGGGCTCTTTACTGCCGGAGCTCCGCTCCTGTGCACTCCTGCAGGAAATGACCCCTGGTTTGGGGTAAATGAGGGACCTCAGCAGGATATGTTGCCGTAGAAACCACCCTCCAAAGCAGGGGACCTCATCTCTGTCAGCTGGAGATCAGTAGTAATTCTGGGAGATCTGAGGTTGGCACCCCTCATTTCATGCTATAGGGAAAGCGGATGTTCCCTCCCGCTTTACAGATTTGGCGAGAGAAAACCACGTGAGCTTATACATGGGCTGGAGATTCTTCTGCCCTGATGCGGCCTACAGCTGTTCCGGCCTTTCAAGCCGGTGGCGCAAGCCAAGCCCAGAGATCTGCCCACGTCTCTGCCGCTTGCATTCTGCAGGGGGCTCTTGGGGACAGCAGAAGAGGCTCTGTCGACGGCTGAAGGGACTGGAAAGGGAGAGCGTGGGGCAGTAGTCAGAGCGATGGATCCGAAGGTAGTTTCAGCAGGGCAGCCGTGTCGGTCTGGAGTAGAGATGTAAAATTTCCGGAAATTTTGTAGCTCGGGGAAAAAAACGGTTTTTTTCCGGGTTTTTTCGAGAAAAAAATGGAAATTTTTGGAAAAATTGAAAAAAATGCTACATTAGCATTTCTTTTGTCTTTTCTAGATTGAAAGTCATTCTGTTACTTTAGGAACATAAAATATGACTATGGACATTTTTACTTGGTATGAAATTATCACAACTAGCATATTAAAAATATAGTGTATCCAAACAATTATTACAAACAGAATACCCACCCACATGCAAAAACAAAACTGAAACTTTTTTATTTTCTTCTGACAATCGCACCTCCTAAAGGAAGAAATGCATCTTGTTCTTGCATTGGAGAGTTCAGTTTGTAACCTAGGACTTGCTTGTCCTCAGTGCACAGAAATTAGATCAATCTGATACCATATATATATATTTTAGAAATGATTTTGAAAATATTTGAACACCTTGTCTTAAAATATTTTATTCATCATGTAAAAATAAAACGTTCCATAATCATTTTTTTTTCTTTTCTTTTCTTTTTTCAATTTTTCGGAAAAAAACAAAAAGGGCTTCAGGAAAAAAAACGGGTTTTTTCCGAATTTTCCCGGGTTTTTTCCGGCCCTTCACATTTCTAGTCTGGAGTAGAAGACCTCGATTCCAGTCCACGGGCACCTTAGAGACCAAAAAGATTTTTTTGAGGGATAAGCTTTTGAGAGTCAACGCTCCCTTCATCAGATAGCAAGGATCGGCAGCTGTCTCCATGAGCTTCGCCAGCCTCCAGGTGGGGCCTGGAGATCTCCTGGAATGAGAACTGATCCTGAGATGACAGTGCTCAGTAGAGCTGCCAACCTCCAGGGGGTTCCTGGAGAACTCCCGCTATGATAATTGATCTCCAGACAACCAAGATCAGCTCCCCTGGAGAAAATGGGTGGATTCTATGGCATTCGACCCTGATGAGGTCACTCCCCAAACCCCACCTTTCCCAGGCTCCACCCCCAAAATCTCCAGGTATTTCCCAACCCAGAGCTGGCAACCCAGTGATCAGTTCCCCTGGGGGGGGAAATGGCTGCTTTGGTGGGTGGACTCTATGGCACTGTACCCCACTGAGTTCAATCCCCTCCCCAACCCCCTCCCTCCCCTCCCCAATCTCCAGGAATTTTCCAGCCAGTTTGGTGTAGCGGTGAAGTGCGTGGACTCTAATCTGGGAGAACCGGGTTTGATTCCCCACTCCTCCACTCGCAGCTGCTGGATGACCTTGGGCAAGCCATAGTTCTGTCCAGGGGTCATTTCATAGAAAAAGAGGTGCAAAAGCTTATTAGCATAACTCATTTGCATATGCCAAACCCCCTGACATCACCGGAAGTGTGTCAGAAGGGAACACCCACCGCTCAGTCTCCACTGGACTGTTTGCTCCTGCAGGAAATGATCCCTGGTTCTGTCAGAGCTGCCCATGAAAGAGCAGTTCTCTCAGAGCTCTCTCCGCCCCACCTCCCTCCCAGGGTGTCTGTTGTGGGGGGGGGGAAGGGAAAGGAGTTTGTAAGCATCTCTGAGACTCCTTTGGGAAGCTCACAAAGGGAAATTTTTGCTCACAAGACTCGACAGCTTAGAGGGAACATTGGAAGGTGGCGACCCAGGGTGGTAAAATCTAGGTGGTAAAATTTGGAGCCAGTTTGGTGTAGTGGTTAAGAGCGGTGGACTCTAATCTGGAGAACTGGGTTTGATTCCCCACTCTTCCACATGCAGCTGCTGGTGTGACCTTGGGTCAGTTACAAGTTCTCTCAGAGCTGTTCTCTCAAGAGCAGTTTCTGTCAGAGCTCTCTCGGCCCCACCTACCTCACAGGGTGTCTCTTGTGGGGAGGGGAAGGGAAAGGAGTTTGTAAGCGTCTCTGAGACTCCTTTGGGTAGTGAAGGGCGGGGTATACATCCAATCTCTTCTTCTTTTTCCTAGCTCAGAGCTGGCAACCCGAATTCTGCCATAAAGCTTGACTAGGGGGGCTTTGGACTGATGAGTATCCCTCCAGCCAACCTCCCTCACAGAGCTGCTGTGGGAATAAAATGGAGGCAGGAGGAGTCATTAGCAGCATTCTGAATCTGGTGCTCCTCACCTTGGAACTGGCCTCTGGAGCCGTTCCTTTAAGAGCAGGCCGGTTTGCCATCATTAGCCTCACCTCTTTCACCTGCACCCAGAAAAGCTTCACCTAATGAGTTCTGCTCTCCTCAGGTCTCCTGAAGACGCCATTGAAGGCAGTCTTATCCCAAAACCCCAAAGCAAGTCTAGGGCCGAGGAAGAGGAAGGGGTTAGCTGTGTGAGGAAAGGAGGCAAACTGGATCCAGCTACCCTCCTGTGGAGCCTGCGGCTGGGTTGGCTCTCCCTGTCTGTTGCCTGGCCCGTGAGAGAGGCTATCTCAGGAGGAAGAACCTACACGTGAACAAGGTAAAGGGAGCCAGGAAATTGGTGTGGTGGGACAGACAGTGTTGAATAGCCAAGGAGGGGAAAGGAACGGGGTTGCCAGTTTCCAGGTTATGGCTGGAGGTTGCCCACAATTGTATCTCATATCCAGGCTATGGAGATCAGTCCCGGGCCCGTAGCTACAGTGGGGCATCTTGGGGCTAGGCCCCCTGACTTTGTGGCAAGGCCCCACGGCTTCCCATCCAGCCCAGGGCCCCTGAAAGATGGCAGGTGTGGGGAAGGAGCTGGGTATTCCTTTAATTCGACTAGCCAGCACCCCCTAAGAAATTTAAATGCCCCCTGACTGAAAAAATCCTGGCTACGGGCCTGAGAAAATGGTAGCTTTGGAGGATGGACGCTCTGTGGTGTAGCGCCCCAAATTCTGCCTTCCCCAGGCTTGTGTCCGCCTCCCCCCCACCCCAATCTCCAGGGTTGCCAGTGCTGAGATGGGAAATTCCTGGAGGTTTTGGTGGTGGATCGAAGGGAGGCTGGGGAGGTGAGCTCAGTGGCGTATAAAGCCAGTTTGGTGTCATGGTGAAGTGCGCACACTCTAATCTGGGAGAACCAGGTTTGATTCCCCAGTCCTCCACTTGCACCTGCTGATGTGACCTTAGGCAAGCCGTAGTTCTGATAAGAGCTGTCCTTGAAAAAGAGCAGTTTCTGTCAAGAGCTCTCTCAGCCCCACCCACCTCACAGGGTGTCTGTGGTGGGGAGGGGAAGGGAAAGGTGTTTGTAAGCTGCTCTGAGACACCTTTGGGTAGTGAAGGGCAGGGTATAAATCCAATCTCTTCTTCTTTTACCTCACAGGGTGTCTGTTGTGGGGAGGGGAAGGGAAAGGAGTTTGGAAGCCGCTCTGAGACACCTTTGGGTAGTGAAGGGCGGGGTATAAATCCAATCTCTTCTTCTTCTTCTTTTACCTCACAGGGTGTCTGGTGTGGGGAGGGGAGGGGAAGGGAAAGGAGTTTGGAAGCCGCTCTGAGACTCCTTCAGGTAGTGAAGGGCGGGGTATAAACCAAATCTCTTCTTCTTCTTCTACCTCACAGGGTGTCTGTTGTGAGGAGGGGAAGGGAAAGGAGTTTGTAAGCTGCTCTGAGACACCTTTGAGTAGTGAAGGGCGGGGTATAAATCCAATCTCTTCTTCTTCTAAAGCCATAGACCCCACCCTCCAAAGCAACCCATTTTCTCCAGGGGAACTGACCTCTGTCACCTGGAGATCGGTTGCAATTCCAAGAGATCTCCAGCCCTCACCTGGAGGCTGGCAACCCTAAGGAATCCTGGCCCAGTTTTTAACATGCTTTTCTTCTAAGAAGCTCATGGTTGCTTATACAGGTCTCCCTCCTTAAGCCTCACAACAATCCTGCAAAGTCCCTTAGAGTCAGGGTGCTTAGAAGGAGGGCTGCAGATTTCCCGGTGACGCTTGGTGCGGGGGATGGGGGGGGTCACCCAGAACTCCACTGATCTCCAAGCTGTACAGGTTGGTATCCGTGGAGGAAACACTAGCTTTGGAGGCCACGCTCTGTGGCATCACATCCCGCTCCCGAAACTCTGCCCTCCTATGGCACTGCTCCTGCAGTCTCTAGACATTTCCTAAGCTGTGATAGGGTTACCGACCTCCTGGTGGGGCCTGGAGGTCTCCCAAAATTTACAGCCACTCTCCAGACCATAGAGATCGGCTTCCCAGGAGGAAATGGCTGCTTTGGAGGAGCTCGGAGAAGTATGGTCCTTGGGCCAGCTTTGAGACGGAGAAAAATGGTCCCCAGCTCATGAGGCTTGTTCGGCACTGGAAGCCTGAAATGGTTTTTGGTCTGAAAGCCGCGGCACATCTGTGGTGTATCAGCTGCAAAGGAGGACACAAATTAATCAGTGCCGGCTTGATGGTCTGTGTGTTTCCCCCTCAGGCCTGGTGTTCTGGCAAGCGGCTTCACTGCTGGCACCAGTAGTGGCTAAGGCTGCCATCCTGTACGTCCTTAACTAGGTAGTGAGGTCCATTGAATACAGTGGGACTTGCTTCTGTGGAGACAGCTGTAGAATTAACTAGGGGGTGAGGTCCATTGAATACAGTGGGACATGCTTCTCTGGAGACACCTGTAGAATTAACTAGGGGGTGAGGTCCATTGAATACAATGGAGCTTGCTGCTGTGGAGACACCTGTAGAATTAACTAGGGAGTGAGGTCCATTGAATACAGTGGGACTTGCTTCTGTGGAGACACCTGTGGAATTAACTAGGTAGTGAGGTCCATTGAATACAGTGGGACTTGCTTCTCTGGAGACACCTGTGGAATTAACTAGGGGGTGAGGTCCATTGAATACAATGGGACTTGCTTCTCTGGAGACACCTGTAGAATTAACTAGGGGTGAGGTCCATGGAATACAGTGGGACTTGCTTCTGTGGAGACAGCTGTAGAATTAACTAGGTAATGAGGTCCATGGAATACAGTGGGACTTGCTTCTGTGGAGACACCTGTGGAATTAACTAGGTAGTGAGGTCCATTCAATACAGTGGGACTTGCTTCTGTGGAGACACCTGTGGAATTAACTAGGTAGTGAGGTCCATTCAATACAGTGGGACTTGCTTCTGTGGAGACACCTGTGGAATTAACTAGGTAGTGAGGTCCATTCAATACAGTGGGACTTGCTTCTGTGGAGACACCTGTGGAATTAACTAGGGGGTGAGGTCCATTGAATACAGTGGGACTTGCTTCTCTTGAGACACCTGTGGAATTAACTAGGGGTTGAGGTCCATTGAATACATTCAGACTTGCTTCTCTGGAGACACCTGTGGAATTAACTAGAGGGTGAGGTCCATTGAATACAGTGGGACTTGCTTCTATGGAGGCACCTGTAGAATTAACTAAGGAGTGAGGTCCATCGAATACAGTGGGACTTGCTTTTAAGGAGACACGTATACAATCATCCTGTACTATTTGGAATCAGAGAGGACAACTGAAATCATGAACGTGCTAGATGTTCTTTGGGAGGTTGGCTTCAGTAATGGGTGACACCAGGTATTTGCTGAGTCCAGAGCCTATTAAGGGTTATAGATCCCCTATCTCCATTTCTCCTTGTAGTGGACAGCCCTCTCCCCTGTGTAGTATTAGCACGAATGTCAGGTTTTGTAACTATATGGAATGAAAAGATCTTGAGTTTGGGGGCTTAGAGTGCAATCCTAAGCATCCCCCTCTAAACCCACTGACTTTTTAAAGGATTGTTCCACTGATCACAGGAGAAGCTGAAGGGTCTGGAGCTTTTCAGTTGGGAAAAGCGACCACTAAGATTATACGATTCTGCATGGTGTGGAGGAAGTTGACAAAGGCCCCGGTCACACGGGCAGGAAACTGTGGGGGAGAAGCGTGGCTGTTTGCCCTGGGGCAAACTACTGCGCGGTTATGCGATCAGACCTCCCGTGGAGGTCCTGTGGAGGTACCGTGGAGGTTCCATGGCAAGGGAGAGGTGCCGATCACAGGATAAGCAGGCACGCAATGAAGAAGCGCGCGCCGCGGCAAACTGTTTTTTTTTTGTCTGTACACGACAAATGCGCATGCTCCGTTGGGTGCGTGTGCGCATCCACAGAGACTTGGACAAAAAAAACACACCTTATTTGCAAGGGGACATGGGCGGGCACCGGATGCCACCGGAAACGTGATCAGACGCCCACCCTTGCCCCGCAGTTTCCGGAAACTAGTACCTCCGAGGTACTAGTTTTTTGCCATGCAGTTTCGGCTGGAAGCCTCGGTTGAGCCACGGGAGTGCTACGCTTCCCAGATGTGCTGGTGAGATCGCGCCCGGAAACTCCGCCTGTTTTCCGTCTCAGTTGTGTGCCTTCTGTTCCGTGTGACCGCAGCCAAAGTTAATTTTTTTCTCCCTCTCCCAAAATGCTAGAACTTGAGGGCCTCCAATGAAGCTGATGGGCAGTAGGTTCAGGACAGACGAAAGGCAATAATACTTTACACAGAGAGTGGGTAAAGTATGGAACTCACTGCCAGAGGATGTAGTGATGGCCAGAAAAATAAACAGCTTTAAATGGGGATGCAACGAACATGAAATTGAGCAAACTTCAGAGGACGGCGGAAGACAGGAAGCCCTGGCGTGACCTAGTCCATGGGGTCGCAAAGAGTCGGACTCGACTGTGCGCCTGAACAACAACAAATGGGGATAAGACAGATTCATGGAGGATCGGTCTGTTAGTGGCTACTAGCCGTGGCGACTTAGGGGAACCTCCACATTCAGAGGCAGTCTACCTCTGAATCCCAAAGCCAGGAGGCAACCTCAGGGCAAGGCCTTGGCCTCTCTGCCCTGTTATTGGCCCTCTGGAGGGACTGGTTGGCCACCGTGCGAGACAGGAAGGATGTCGGATTGGATGGATTATTGGTCTGATCCAGCAGGGCTCTCCTTATGTTCCTATGTATTATTAGCAGGAATGTCAGGAGAAGGGTATCTCTAAAGGTTTTGTAAGTATATGTAATGAAAAGATCTTGAAGACTGGGGGCTTAGAGTAGAATCCTTAAGCATACCTATTAACTTTGTTTAGGATCGCTGTACCAACCTCAGGTGTTTGGGGCCAGTTGACTGTAGTTATGCAATGGTTTGGCCAAACACTTTGTACCTCCTCAAGGCACTCTGTCTCTTTTTTTCCCCTTCCAGCACACGTTCAAGAGCAAAATCAGACAGCTGCCGCTGGCTCTGAATCGATTTTTTGCCCTCCTGGTCACTGTCTCCTTGTCTTCAGCCCCTGTCTACCCTATGCAAATTAAAAACAGCCTACCTTGTCAGATTGTTGTACGCATGCCTACACTTGAGCGCTGTGATCTTGGAAAGAACCGCACGAGTGCCAAGCACCGTTATGGATGATCACGGGGAACTGCATCTCATTCCAGAAATGGAAAAAGTTTTCTTTGCGGTCGAAGGACATGGACTTTTCCCCGAACTTCCCTTGCCGGTTTCCGCTCGGCGGGCCCGAAAGCCAAAAGTCCCACCATCACTCGAGCAGTTAATAAAATCTATTGCCCTATGATGGATTTTTTCGTCAAGCAGAATTGATCTGTCCACCTGGTGATTTGCGAGATGGAGTGAAAACAGAAAATGCAATCAGGGTTGGTTCCCCCCCCCTTCCTACTTCTCCTGATGCCTCTGAAAGAACTCCGGCTATGTCGGTCTTCGAAGATCCAAAACTATCTGGAGGCCGGCCTGGTCGTCCCCGTGATTTATTGAAAATAAAGCCACCTCGATTAACATTTTAATAAAGGGGGCCTTTCTTTTGGCCCTGCGGAAGGAGGGTACAGGAGCAATTCTGGCCTCCAGTACCAATCGGCTCCTTCTGAAAGGGGGGGGGTACAACCCCCAGCCCCCTGGAATCCACAACGCCTGATTCCTTCAGCGATTAGCTGAGCGCGCCCATGCAAAGAGCCTTCCTAAGGTGCCGCGTTCTGCGCGGGGTGGGTGCCCAATCTTGCGCGATGCAAAGACGAGGATGATTTGTGAAGAAATCACCCTTGTAAAGCCATTGGCTCCGGTCACCCGCCTCTACCCGATGCTTTGGTGATGATGCTGCTGATCTATTTGGGAAGTTGGCTGGCTCTGGAGGCAGTCCTGCGCGCTCGCTCGCTCTCACTCGCTCCCACCCTCCCCTCTCTTCTCAGAGGCTGTTCCACAGTGAAAATATGCTCAGTGCAGCCGAGTGCATGAATGGAAAAGCGGCTGGTCTCTTCTAGGCTGAGCAAGATGCAGCGCCACGCTCCGCTCGCCCTCGCCTTCCTCCTGTCCCAGGTAAGGGATTTTTGCAAGGTTTTTTTTTGGCGGGGTGGGGAGATTGTGCTTTTATTTGCTGCTGCTGTCATGTATCTGTGTGTGTGTGGGGGGGTTCCTCCCCCCCCCCCACATCTGGCGCTCTGGAAGTGTCTGGCTTCCTCCGCGTTTGGCAGGGGCTGGTTGGAACGACGGCGTGTCTCCTTCGGCCGCGGACCGGGAGCACCGCGGGCGCCTCCTCGGTGCTTTCGAGGGCTGCGAGGGACGAGACGTGCCCGGGGGTGTGCATGCAAATCGGTCTCTTCCTTCCTCGCCCGGAGGAGGACAGGGATCCCCCGAGTGGATCTCTCTGGGCGCACGTTCCGGCGGCACCCCGATGCTGCAACTTTCGCCTGCCTGCTGCTGCTGCTTCCTTCGCCGGCTTCTGCCCATATCGCTTACCAGCAGATCCTGTTTTTATTTATGACCTTCTTTGGGAAAGGGGGGGGGGGAAATGAAATGAAAGACTGGCAGGCGTCGGCAGAGAAGCGAGGGTCCAGAGAGGTCTCTCTTGCTGCCTGCCCCTTTACCTCCTCCCTGGAGGGCTTCTGGAATTGGGCATTTCGTGCTTCGCCCTCCTCCTCTCCTGAACGGGAACAGCTCCCCCCCGCCGCCAGAAAGGCAGGAGGGGGAGAATGGATCCCCCCCCCCCAGCCCTGCCAAAGCCAAAGCGGCTGGCGTGCCCTGCCGCTGCCGCTGTCAATCAAAGGCGAGGAACTCGCCCGGCTCCAACTTCTGCTCTCTCCGGTCTGGGTGTTGTTTGGCCGCCCCCTGTTTGCAATCCCCCCCCTCGCCGTTTCGGTTTTCTCTGGGCAAGCCTCCTGCGAGGTTTCCGGCTCCTTTGTGGCGTGACCCTCTGGCAGCTTCTTCGACCCCCTCCCTGGTTTTTCCAGTCGCCTCCTCCAGGGTCAACATTGCTACCATCCTGGCATGCTGGGGGTGGTGGTGGTGGTGGTTTGTGGAGCCGAGAGTGAATTCCAGTTGGGACCGGGGAGCTGACTTGCTGGGGGCTGTGACCAATGCTCCCTCTAAGCTGTGGAGTCTTGTGAGCAAGGATTCTACTTTGAG
>NW_015164240.1:237087-238161 GCF_001447785.1 Gekko japonicus
GGGTTTTTTTTAGTTTACAGGCAGCGCTGGAAGGATTAGAAAGAACATACAGCTGCTGCTGGTATCTGAAGGCAGCTTTGACTCTCAAAAGCTTACCCCTCCAAAATCTTGTTAGTCTCTACGGTGCTGCTACCGGACTCGGATACAGCTGTACAAGTGCAGGTGTACAGCCACGCACGCCGTGTGGTCGGGCACATTGAGTTGGGTCCATCAAGAAGTCGGCTTGTTTTGGTCTGGGGATGGGTGTGACACAAGTCTGGGTTCACCGTTTGTTGGCCGAACCAGAGTTCTGAAAGGTTTCTGGAGCCCAGCGAGCGAGGATCTTGGCAGATGTTGACATAACCCATGTGGCCAGTTGCCAGCTCTTGTGGGGGGCTACTCTACAGCGTCACCATGTTTAAACGATACATGCTTGTTGAACTGTGTCTGTAGTGTGGAGAGGGACAAGAGAAATAGCTCCCACTTCGTGTTGGGTATGGCTGTGATGTATAAGCCGAATGACTTGGAAAGCATCCGGTTAGTATGGGACCGAACCCGTGCTTTAGATGCATGGTTATGTGAAAATGAGGGAGCAAGCTTGTAAGCTGTTGTGGGGAGCAATGTTCCCTCTAAGCTGTGGAGTCTTATGAGCAAAAATTCTACTTTGTGAGCTACTGGCATTAAAGTTGTGAGCAAGTGATTTGGCTGCTGCATAGATTAGTTTGCTTTGGAGCCATCCTTTCCTGAGCTAAGACAAAAATGTGTGAGTTGGAGGCTAAAAAACCTGTGAGCTAGCTCAGACTAACCCAGCTTAGAGGGAACACTGGTGAGGAGATGTTCTGAAGCTATTGAGTTGGGGCATGGGCTGCTGACATGGCACCTAGATGGGGAGGTAAAGTGAGGTGTTAGAAATGTGCAAGTGGCTTGCAGAAGCAATGCGGGGAGTATTGCAAGCATGCACCTGTGTTTAGGTGGGACATAATAAGAAACCGGAAAGGATCAACACGGTATTAAGTTGTCGTGACTGCCTGTTGCCAGCATATGCAAATGGTGGTGCTCATACTGATGCTACGGGTGGCATTTAAAAAAAAAATG
>NW_015164240.1:238217-240721 GCF_001447785.1 Gekko japonicus
TGGCATGCTCAGCTGATGGTCAAGTTTGCAATTCTGTGCATACTTGCGAGAGGGTAACATAATGGCTCTTCCAAGTACAGTGCAGTCGTGAACTTGTGAGTTTCAACCACAACCAGAGTTTGCTAACAAGCTCATGATGAAATCCTTAGGGGTCTCTCACCTTGGTTGACCTCACAAGGCTGTTGTGAGGAAAGGAACATGAGCACGTGAGAAGAGCCCTGCTGGATCAAACCAATGGTCCATCTACTCCAGCATCCTGTCTCACACAGTGGCCAACCAGTTCCTCTGGTGGATCAAGCACTGCCTTGAAAAGGCAGCATCTAAGGGTAGACAGTTTAAAAAATGACACTGGACATAAGCCCTCTCTTGTCTCAAGCTGGGCAGCTCAGCTGAAACGTTCAAGGTTCTGTCTGACAGTTCCTTAGGAAGGCAGCATTGTGTTCCCCCTCTTATTGCATTTCATTGCATGCATATGTTACGGTCTCCCTTCTACGCTGTCAAAAGGGACTGCCATAGGAAGACCCAATGTCATTTTGGGCTGACCCCCTTGAGCTTGTTTCCATGCTTAGAAGCACATAATGTCAAAAACCCTGATATACTTGCCAACCACCACATGGGGCCTAGAGATCTCCCAGAATTACAACTGGTCTCCAGGCAACAGCGATCAATTCCCCCGGAGAAAAATGGCCACTTTGGAGGGTGGACTCTGTGGCATTATGCCCTGTTGAGGTCCCTCTCCTCTCTATTCCCCCGGAGAAAAATGGCCGCTTTGGAGGATGGACTCTGTGGCATTATGCCCTGTTGAGGTCCCTCTCCTCTCTAAGGGCCCCCTCCACAGGGTCTACTCCCAAATCTCCAGGAATTTCCCAATCCAGAGCTGGCAACCCTAAACTCTGGGCATGTGCGAAGTGTCTTTTTTCTTGCCACTCACTAATCCCACAGCATATTTATAAAAGGTATCAGACCAGAGCTCTGTTTAGCAGAGTTGTATGCTCTTACTAGGAGCTGCGGTGGCTCAAGTGGTTAAGACGCTGAACTGCAGGCTGTGGAAGGTCGGTAGTTCAGCAGTTCGAGACCCGGGTGCCGCATGACGGAGTGAGCTCCCGTCTCTAGTTCCAGCTCCTGCCAACCTAGCAGTTCGAAAGCAAGAAATTGCAAGTAGATAAATAGGTACCACTTCGGTGGGAAAGTAACAGTGTTCCGTGCGCCTTGGTGTTTAGTTGTACCGGCCACATGACCACGGAAACGTCTTCGGACAGCGCTGGCTCTTCGGCTTTGAAACGGAGATGAGCACCGCAACCCTAGAGTCGGACTCCACTGGCTTTCGAGCAAGGGAACCCTTACCTTTACCTATGCTCTGACTGGCAGCGTCTCATCCAGCAGGGGCGTTCCGCATCTCCATTACCTGAGGTCCTCTTTGACAGGTGACGCTGGGGACTGACCATACATGCGACAACATGTGATGAACCTGCTGACCTAGGGCCTCTCCCCGCCTGAGCCCGAGCATGTGACTCCCCGGCAGTCTCGAAGCCAAGAAATCTCTTCTTTTCTGGAAACGAACAACTGCCTGATTGTGCCAGTGCCCTTAGATAAACCTCATTTTTGTGGCAGGGAGGCATGGAGCAAGAGGCGTTGGCGAGAATGCGCTCAACAGCTGGTGAGCGAAAGCGTTGCTATTTGGGAGGCTGCTCGGATGGATTGTTTGACTCAGCCTGGGAAAGACTTTTCACGCTGCCGGAGAAGTAAACAACAGAGAGCAGGGCGAGCTGCCGGTGTAGTCGTCTGCTGGAGCTTTGGGTTGTAACACTTTTGCAGTGGTGATTACGTTCTCTCCCCCCCCCTTTGGCAGAAGCGACAACTCATTCCGTGATCTCCTGCAAATGGAAGCGGCAAGCATTGATCTTGATCAACTGATTTATAAGCCGTCGGAATCTGTTATTGCAATGTCGGCTTTCAGAGAAGAGTATAATTTGGTTTAGAAATAATGACCTGGGTTGTGGTCAGTGTGTGGGTCTGGGGATGACATGCAATTTGTTTTTTTCCTGCTCAGGGCATTAACAGGCCCACACTACATCTGAACGCGTAGAAACAGCCTGCATTCTTAATCTACGACACTGTGTACAGGACTGTAAAACTGTACCTTGTTCCAGATGGTCAGAATATCAGAAGAGCCCTGCTGGATCAGAACAATGGTCCATCTGGTCCAGGATCCCGTCTCACACAGTGGCCAACCAGTTCCTCTGGAGGGCCGACAACAGGGCAGAGAGGCCGAGGCCTTCATAAGAACATAAGAAGAACCCTGCTGGATCAGACCAGTGGTCCTTCTAGTCCAGCATCCTGTCTCACACGGTGGCCAACCAGTTCCTCTGGACAGCCAACAACAGGGCATAGAGGCTGAGGCCTTCATAAGAACATCATAAGAGTTCTGCTGGATCAGACCAGTGGTCCATCTAGTCCAGCATCCCATCTCACACAGTGGCCAACCAGTTCCTCTGGAAGGCCAG
>NW_015164240.1:241666-253800 GCF_001447785.1 Gekko japonicus
GGACAAAATGAAACACTTCTTTACACAGGGAGTGATACAAAATGTGGAATTTGCTGCCGGAGGATGTTGTGATGGCCACAGGAATGAACAGCTTTAAAAGAGGATTAGATAGATTCGTGGAGGATAAGTCTTATCAGTGGTTAGTAGCCCTGGTGGCTGAGGGGGACCTCCACATTCAGAGGCACTGTCTCTGAATCCCAGAGCCAGGAGGCAGTATCAGGGGAAGGTCTCAGTCTCTATGCCCTGTTGTTGGCCCTCTAGAGGAACTGGTTGGCCACTGTGTGGGATGGGAAGCTGGACTAGATGGACTACTGGTGTGATCCAGCAGGGTGCTTATGTTTTTATGCATGTCTAACATTGCCACAGGTGGGAAATCGCCATGGGCTTTTAATGTGCATTCCTCATGTCTACCGTGTTCTGAGTGTAAAAAGGGACCCATAGCCATGCCTAAGCTCAAAACGAAATATAATTTCCCCTGAAATACATTCAGTATCAGTTGCCAAGCTGTAATGCCCCAATATGTTTGCTTTGGTGTGCGTACTTGTATTGTGATATGCATATGTTGGGTGTTTTAGTGCTGGTGCTACCCCCAGTCTCTGAGCTCAAGGATGCAAGGTAGTTTCTAGGTACCTGGACTTCTGCAGAGCCTTGGCTCATGTTCTTTGTTGCAGTGTGCTTGCTAGTTGCGAAGTGTCTGTCTCCTTTCCAACAGATGAGGGAGCTGTCAGCTGTCATGATGGGGGACTCTCCAAAAATGTGATGCACCAGAAAGTTATGTTCCTCTCCTTCCCGAAAGGAGAAAGCAAGGCATACTGGACTATGCAGGACAGACAGCATGGGGGCAGGGCGGGTTGACTCTGTAGCATAAATAGTCTAGGGGTTAACCCAGCCATTAACTTCATAAAAAGGCATGGAAGGTTGTACAGAATTGCCACCAGACTGAAAGATGACGAAGTTGTAGAGGCTGCCCGCTTGTTAGGATCGGCGGGAAATAACCGACCGAACAACTGAGCCGAATGTTCGTCTTACAGAGGTTTCTGAGAATCTAGAAAACAAGGCGAAACTTTTTTGTTTCGGTGTCTGTTTTAATTGTAATGGGAGATGATGGCAAAGAATGATATACCTGAAAACAACGCTCCCTCTAAGCTGTGGAGTCCTGTGAGCAAAAAATTCTACTTTGTGAGCTACTGGCGGTAAAGTTGTGAGCGAGCGATTGGGCTGCTGCATAAATTAGTCTGCTCTGGAGCCCTCCTTCCTGAGCCGAGACAAAAATGTGTGAGCCCGGAGGCTTAAAAAACTGTGAGCTAGCTCACACTAACTCAGCTTAGAAGAGAAGAAGAAGAGATTGGATTTATACCCCGCCCTTCACTTGGGAGTCTCAGAGCGGCTTACAAACTCCTTTCCCTTCCCCTCCCCACAACAGACACCCTGTGAGGTGGGTGGGGCTGAGAGAGCTCTGACACACTCTGACACAAACTGCTCTTTTTCAAGGACAGCTGTGCCAGAGCTTGCGACTGACCCAAGGTCACACAATCAGGTGCAAGTGGAGGAGTGGGGAATCAAACCCGGTTCTCCCAGATTAGAGTCCACGCACTTAACCAACTACACCAAACACTGCCTGGAAAGGTGTGTTGTTGTTTTTTAAAGAACATCTATAGTGAATTATAGAAAACACACAAATGCTCAATTTTTTTTCATATTTCTCCAGCAGAGGGCTCCCTGCACAGCAGGAAAACTAGTATGACCATTCAAACATCACTCGCAAGGAAGGGCTACAGCTGCCTAGGGACGGGATCGCACCGCTGTACTGAAGTGGTGTCAAAGTGACCAGGAGGCTCGCATTCAAATCGGTCTCCTCAATCTGGCTACTTGTGTTTGACGTTGACCGAATGCAGGGCTCGATATCTGTGGAGTCAAGGAGACGGCCGTGCTGCATTGTTACAAGCGACAACTGAAATGTCGCAATTGATTAGCAGATTTCCATTTTGGGTTTGTGTGCGCTTTCTTTTAAAGGCACGAAAACAAAACTCTTGATAACGTCTGTCAAAATGACAACTATGACTGGGGCCTCTGTCAATAGGAGGCTCACGATGATGCACAATTAACTTAATTGCGCATGCGGGACACTGTGGTGCTTCTGATCTGCATTGTGGTGCTTAGAACATTTTGGGTGTTCTATGAATGGGGGGATATGAAGCACAATTATGCCTCGGGGGTGGGGTGACAATGACACATAATGATTTGGATCTGCATTATGAAAATGCGGCTCTAGTTTTGCTGAAAACTGTTTCCAGTCATGTGTTGGCAGGCCATGCAGAGGCAAAAATATCTGGGGAAAGAAAGGGATGGATTGTTGAACATCCCTGCCTGTGATACTTAGTGGGTATGGTGAATTAGTCTGCAAGGAACTGTGGACATCCCACGGTCTCGCCTTCTAGGATCCTTGGAGCTCTTGGGGGCTTGGCTGAGCAGGCTGATTCCTCCTGGAACCAGGGTTGCCAACTCTGGGTTAGCGCATTCCTGGAGATCTGGGGGTGGAGTCTGACAAAGTGTAATGCCACCCTCCAAAGAAGTGATTTTCTTCTGGGGGACTGATCCCTGTAGCACGTATCAGTTGCAGTTCTGAGAGAACACCAGGCCCCATCTGGAGGTTAGCAACTAGGGTTCCAGGTCTCCCTCGGCCATTGGTGGGGGTTATGGTTGCTCCAGGTTGGAAAATTCCTGGGTATTTGGGGGGTTGAGTAGGGGGAAGACAGAGGCCTCAGTAGGGTACAGTGCCATAGAGTCCACCCTCCAGTGCTCTGGGATTCAGAGAATTAGTGCTTCTGAATGTAGAGGTCCCCCTCCATCACCATGGCTAGTAGCCATTGATAGAATTCTCCTCCACGAATCTATTGAATCTGCTTTTAAAGCTGTCTGTTCCTGTCGCCATCACTACATCCTCTGGAATTCAATTGTAATAGCGGGAGATCTCTCGGTGGCAGCTGGAGGTTGTGTGTGCCAGATTTGGTGGAATGGGGATGGACGAGACCAATGTTCCCTCTAAGCCGCGCAGTCTTGTGAGCAAAAATTCTACTTTGTGAGCTACTGGCATTAAAGTTGTGAGCGAGCGATTTGGCTACTGCATAAATTAGTTTGTTCTGGAGCCCTCCTTCCTGAGCCAAGACAAAAATGTGTGAGCCAGAGGCTAAACAACTGTGAGCTAGCTCACACTAACTCAGCTTAGAGGGAACACTGGACGAGACATTGCTTGTACTTCGAGATACACATTGTTCAGAAGTACAAGTTAAAATGCACCAAATACTTAAAATACACTTCATGCATGCTTCCTTGCTACATTCATGTAAGTCTGCAGTAACTTTTTTGGAACGCATGATAAAGCACAGGTGTGAAACAGCATGAGTTGTGTCCATCCAGCCTCCCTTTTGAGCATGTGCAAAGTGGTACAAGAACTCCATGAGTCTGATCAGACCACTCTTTAGATTCGCGCGAGGCACGATTGCCTCACAGATCTAAAGGTAATGTCCGGACACCAACATTCTGCAACTTACCATCGAGATGAATTTTAATCTGCCGCCTGCACTTTGTATTTATAATGTTTTATGGTATGTTGTGTATTTTAATGTAATTTATGTTTTTATCTAATTCTAAAATGCACTCCCTTAGTGTATGGCTGATGGCACTGCTCCTCAGCATATATCGCCACCAATCAGAAGGCAAAGCCCGGGTCCCGCCCACACCACAACTGCTGCGACAACCTGGTCTTTTGCATATGGAAGCTGATTGGACTTCACTCCATTCCACACCTCAACCCCCCCCCCCGCAAGGCAGTTGGAATGTCAGTTGCATATGGAATCTGCTGTATTCTGGTGGTGTGCAGGTCCCAGATTCATGTTTTAAAAGCAGACTGACACTGTTTGCCCAAAGTCAGAGCACTCTCCCAGAGCCTCTTTCTAGATCTCGTTGTATTTATTTCCACAACGGGCCTTATTTCTAGTAAATAAATAAACATCTGGGAAATGTATCTCTTCCGTTTTGCTGCGCTTCGGAGCCCTACTTAAAAGATAGCACTTTAAATCTGGGGTTTAACTGGCAACCCTAGTGGATGCTTTTTAAGTTGTCTCCCCCCACCCCCTATCTATTTTTTGTATCTTCTCCTCTATCTCCTCTTTGCTGGTCTTAAAGGTGATGCCGCTAGACTCAAACTTTGCTCTGCTTCTTCAGGCCAACATGGCCACCCCACCTGTTACGCAAAACAAGCAAACCCTAACCCTGAATCACTACCGGCAAACCATGAATCGTACCAGCAAACTGTCAATCGTTCAGTGTAAAGCCAATTTCTTTTCTGAATTCTGGAGGGCAGAAATCCTCTTGAACTGGCTGGCGAGCGAGCTGAAATGAGACGCCTCGACAGACAGAGGCCTCTTCCTTTCATATGTTGCTTATCTTCGGTGGCTTCAACAAACCCGTTTTGGCTTCAGGCTTTCCCAGCAGTCTGGTCAAAGCTGGGCGTGTGCGGCTTCCTGTTGGGCCCAGATTTGGATCAAACAGCTTTATTACAAGCTGGCAGCTCTAATTTGACCTTCTCTGCTGTCATTTTCTACCATGGTGAAACACACGAGGGGCGTTTCATTTAGAACAGCATCAGTGTAAACAGGCCAATGAGGACTTTTAATTCTCCCTCCACCCCTTCAATTTGGTCAGAAGCCTCGTACAGCTTGGGTTTATACTCCTGCTCATCCTGTAATATGATTTATGCCATCACATGTCAGCAATGCCCTTCTACTTTCTACATTGGACCAACAGGCCAGTCTCTATGGCAAAGAATTAATGGATATAAGTCTGACATTAGAAGCCACAATGTTTAAAAACCAGTGGGAGAATATTTTACCCTTCCAGGACATTCAGTTGCTGACCTAAGAGTAGCAGTTCTCTTACAAAGGGATTTCAAAGGGAGATTAGAAAGAGAGACTGCTGAATTGCAACTGATAATGAAGCTCAAGACAATACATCCTCCTGGACTGAATCGAGACCTAGGTTTCCTTTCTCATTGCCAATGCTGATTTGCAGTTCGAAAGCAAGAAATTGCAATAAATAGGTACCACTTCAGTGGAAAGGTCACAGCGTTCCATGTGCCTTAGTGTTTAGTCATGCCGGCCACATGACCACGGAAATGTCTTCGGACAGCGCTGGCTCTTTGGCTTTGAAATGGAGATGAGCAGCGCAACCCTAGAGTCGGATTCGACTGGCTTTTGAGCAAGGGAACCTTTATCTTTTTACTACCCCCCTGCATGTCACACCTCATCCAATCATGCCTGCTATTATCATTCACCTGCTAGTGTCATTCAGCATCTGGAATCACTCCAGTCCCCAAGATATAAGGACAGATGAACTTGCATCCTAGCTGCATCTAAACAAGTAAATTAAAGACTGTTCTTGTGACAAGAAGGCAAAAGCCTTTGGGCTTTACTTAACTTGTTCATTTCTGGAGCTGACAATTTATGGAGAACAAAACACCCAATGGTATTTGGGTGGATTTAACAAGAAGGTTTGAGAGGTTCCCGTGGATTATGAAGGAAACCTTGATTCCCCCCCCCTACAGTTCTATGAAGCCCCACCTATCACTACTGTAGCCATAGAGTGTGGGAGTGTGTGTGTGACCTATGAATGAATGACCCCCCAAATGTGCTATCGTTAATAGCCTTGCTCAGATCTTGCAAACTGAGGGTCATGGCTTCCTCGGTTGGGTCGATCCATCTCATGTTAGGGCTTCCTTTGCACCCACCACCTTCACCTTTTTCTAGCATGATTGTCTTTTCCACTGAATCTTGTCTTCTCATGTTGTGACCAAAGGACAATAGCCTCAGTTTCGCCATTTTAGCTTCTAGGGAGAGATTAGGCTTGATTTGATCTAGAACGGTCCATGGCATTTGTACAACTCTCCTCCAGTACTACCTTTCATAGCAATAAACTTTCTTCATGTCAGCTTTTTTGGGTGGTTTAAATGCAGTGGATTGTGACACGGGTATTTGTGTGTGAGAGAATGTGAGTTAAAAAGTATGTTTAAAAGTCTCTATCCTAAAGTTTGACAGACTTTGTAGACTGTAACTGGTTTTTCCTATTTCCATATCAAACATTCGACGGTACCCTATTAATTCTTTTGTTAGATGAAGGAAAACAGATTAAGGCGAAAAGAGGGTGGAGAGATGTTCAGTATTCGGCAGCCATTGTTAGGAGTTGAGTGATCTGTTTTGTAGTGGAGATGACATGGTGCGTGTGTCAGCTTGAAAAAGGAATGGAGGCGGGGCGAATCATATCTGGAAATCTGTTGGGGAAAGGGATACCCACTCAAATTATAGGGCTACCAATATCTGACAAATTTCACTGAATAGTTATTTTTCCATCTGTAACAACTTTTAAGTGGCACGAAGCTATGGGAAGGTCTGTTGGAGAGCCAGTTTGGTGTAGTGGATAAGAGCACGGACTTTAAACTGGGAGAACCAGGTTTGGTTCCTCACAGTTCAGGGACTTCCTGGACCATGGCAATGTTGCTTCCTGGTGAACTGTGGAAGTGACATCACAACATCGTTCAACACTTCCCCTTTCTGTGTTCCTCCCTCAAAAATCCAGCGCATTGAAGGCAAAGTCCTAGCAACTGTAGATGTGCTCCAGTTTGGTGTAGTGGTTAAGAGTGTGGACTCTAATCTGGGAGAACCGGGTTTGATTCCCCACTCCTCCACATGCAGCTGCTGGTGTGACCTTGGGTCAGTTACAAGCTCTCTCAGAGCTGTTCTCTCAGGAGCAGTCCTCAAAAGAGCTCTCTCAGCCCCACCGACCTCACAGGGTGTCTGTTGTGGGAAGGGGAAGGGAAAGGGATTGTAAACCCCTCTGAGACTGCTTTGGGTAGTGAAGGGTGGGGTATAAATCCAATCTCTTCTTCTCTCTCTCTTCTTCCTCTCTTTCTCCAATGGTCCTCGGGCAGGATCCAGTCAGTTCCTCTGTTAGTGAAAAAGGAAGGAGGGGTCTCCTCTGACTACCAAAAGGGCTATGCTGGCCTGGGGATCAAGGGACCTGCGTGTACAAAGGTCAGGCAGGATAAGAGTTGTAGTAAAGAAGGAAACTGGGAGCTGCGGTGGCTCAAGTGGTTAAGACGCTAAACTGCAGGCTATGGAAGGTCGGTAGTTCAGCAGTCCGAGACCCGGGTGCCACATGAGGGAGTGAGCTCCCGTCTCTACTTCCAGTTCCTGCCAACCAAGCAGTTCGAAAGCAAGAAATTGCAAGTAGATAAATAGGTACCACTTCGGTGGGAAGGTAACAGTGTTCCGTGCGCCTTGGTGTTTAGTCATGCCGGCCACATGACTGTGGAAACATCTTCAGACAGCGCTGGCTCTTCGGCTTGGAAACGGAGATGAGCCCAGCAACCCTAGAGTCGGACTCGACTGGCTTTTGAGCAAGGGAACCTTTACCTTTACCTTTAAAGAAGGAAACTGGGCTAAATTGAGTGAAAGGCGTGGCTGAATCCAACCCTTGTTTTTGCCTCTGGAGAATGCCAGGTTAAAATTAATTCCAGTAGCTAGGGTTTATCACTCTTCAAAAAGCAACTTCTTCCACAACATCAACATTAACCCACTGGCAGAGATATTAAGCCTCTCTTGAAATCAATAGGATTTCAGCGTAAGTTTCCAAGTGTCTGTGTGGTGGGAAGGGGTGGTGGTGGAGTGGATGCATCTTGTCATCAAAGTGCCTACCAGATGCATAAACACATGCACGCGCATTGAGGCATTATGATCTGCAGTCTGCCACTTCACATGCTAGTGAGGTTCATTTTGGAACCGTCAGTAACAGATTGCAGGACATGAATGTTGTCCCAGTGGTAACTCTAGCCTGAAAGAACAAACGTTTCCTTGGCTTTTTGAAACCGTACAAGACGGGCTGCGGGAGAGCAAATGGGTGGGTGCAGTCTTCAGGAACATGTAAATGGGGGGGGGGCGGCGGCGGCATTGGTCAGTAATCTTCAACACGAACATTGAGATGTTGCAGGGATCTTGTCCCACATTTTGCACGTGGTGTGGTAGAGAGTGCGCCAGTGACGAGTCCTTCTCCTGCTTGAAGGGAGAGAAATCTCTCTCCAGTTGCTCTTTTTACTTTGAAGACGGGGGGGGGGGGCAGTGGCAACTTAGGCCTGTCTTAACGACCAGGTATCCCTCACCTGGATGCCTCAGGCTAGTTTCATCTCATTGAATCTGAGAAGCTAAGCAGGATCAGCCCTGGTTCGTACTAGAATGGGAGATCACCAAGGAAGTCCAGGGTTGCTACACAGAGACAGACAATGGCAAACCGCCTCTGTTCCTCTCTTATAAACCCTACGGGGTTGCCACAAGTCAGAAATGACTTGATGGCAGTTTCTGTTGGAAGTTCCAGATCTCAATGTCTCCTGTCTCAGACCTCCAGACTGAGTGGCAAGAGAGACACGGACCTTTCTTCCTGGATCTGCTCTTCTGCCACTGTCCTCTTTGATGTGCAAAGTGTGATCTCAGGGACCAGTTTCGCTTCCCTGCTTCTCTCTCACTCTGAATGAAGACTTGCTCTCTACCTGCATGCACCAAGAGAGGGACATGCGGCCCTCCCTCGGCACCATCAGGCAGATGAGCCTCTCGCCATAAGAACATCAGAGAAGCCAATGTCGGATCAGGCCAATGGCCCATCCAGTCCAACACTCTGTGTCACACAGTGGCCAAAAACACCAGGTGCCATCAGGAGGTCCAGCAGTGGGGCCAGGACACTGGAAGCCCTCCCACTGTTGCCCCCCCCAAGGCACCAGGAATACAGAGCATCCCTTGACCCAGACCGAGAGTTCCTATCTATACCTTGTGGCTAATAACCACTGATGGACCTCTCTGTTCGATATGCTTATCCAATTCCCTCTTATAAGAACATAAGGGAAGCCAATGTTGGATCAGGCCAATGGCCCATCCAGTTCAACACCCTGTGTCACACAGTGGCCAAAAACACCAGGTGCCCTCAGGAGGTCCACCAGTGGGGCCAGGACACTGGAAGCCCTCCCACCACCTGGTGAAGCGAGGCTCCTGCGTTTGTAGCTTTATTTAAGCACTCCGCTAATGAATGGTGACTGGACTAACCACACCAGTTAACCTCAGTAGTTTCTACCCACAACAACCCCACTGTGCTTCCAGAATGAAGAGATCAGGAGGGCTCCAGTATCAGTCCCTTTCCATAGGACATTTGCTACTGGGCAAGTGGCCAGTGGTGCAACTAACTATAGGCTTGCCAACCTCCAGGTGGGGACTGGAGATCTCCCAGAATTACAGCTAATCTCCAGACTATAGAGATCAGCCCCCTTGGATGAAATGGCTGCTTTGGGGGTGGGCTCAACGACATTATACCCTGCTGAGGTCTGTCACCTTTCCAAATGCTGGCCTCTCCAGTGTCAAATCTCCAGGAACCCTAGTGGTGGACCTCCTGAGGGCACCTGGGATTTGGCCCCCGTGTAACACAGAGTGTTGAATTGGATGGGCCCCTGGCCTGATCTGACATGGTTTCTGTTACGTTCTTATATTATCCATTTAGAGATTTAAAAAGTCCAAAAGCAGCACTTTGAATCGGCCTTGGCACGATCTGGAAGCTATCGAGATGTATCCAGTTGGTATGAGGAGTTGTTCTAAATGTCTTGCCCTGAGGAGAGCTGGTCAGATCCATTCTAGACCCACCCAGTGTAGCTGGCAAGAGCTGTCCAGTGGCAGGCTGTGTTGATTAAAAGGGCTTTGGGTATGGCTGATACCTGGCCATCTGGAAGCACAGTGGGGTGCTAGCTCTGGGTTGGGAAATACCTAGTGGTGGACCTCCTGATGCCACCTGGGTTTTGGCCCCCGTGTAACACAGAGTGTTGAATTGGATGGGCCACTGGCCTGATCCGACATGGTTTCTGTTCCCGTACGTTCTTATATTACCCTGGTAGCAATCCATTTAGAGATTTAAAAAGTCCAAAAGCAGCACTTTGAATCGGCCTTGGCACGATCTGGAAGCTATCGAGATGTATCCAGTTGGTATGAGGAAATGTTCTAAATGTCTTGCCCTGAGGAGAGCTGGTCAGATCCATTCTAGACCCACCCAGTGTAGCTGGCAAGAGCTGTCCAGTGGCAGGCTGTGTTGAGTAAAAGGGCTCTGGGTGTGGCTGATACCTGGACATCTGGAAGCACAGTGGGGTGCCAGCTCTGGGTTGGGAAATACCTGGAGATTTGGGGTGGGGCCTGGGGAGTTTAGGAAGGAGAGCGACCCCAGTGGGTAAAATGCCATAAAGCCCAGCCTCCAAAGCAGCCATTTTCTCCAGAGGAACTGATCTTCTCAGCTGGCGATCAGTTGCAATTCCAGGAGATCTCAAGGTCCCACCTGGTGGTTGGCAAGCCCAGGTAGGCTGCAAGCCGAACGGTTCCAGAAGCATGTCCCCCACTGCGGTTGCTGGTTCTCCATGAGTGCTCTCCAAAGGGCTGGCCACTGCTCACTATTCATGCTCAGAAAGTCTGAAGTTTCTGTGAGGCCCTTTTAGACCCTGGTTGGATGCCGAAACGGAACAATTTGGACTTGCTCCTGTTATGGCTGCCGGATCCTCTTTCCCCTGCAAGGTGTGGTGCTACTAGGGCAGTAGGTTTCCGGACAGGCAGTAGCAAAAGTAAACTGTGGATTTAAAAAGAAAAAATGTAAAGAGAAACAGCACCATGAACGGAAGCCATCGTCGTAGGCTGGCATTTATATCCCCACGGATCTTGACAGCTGGTTGTCGCGTTTGGGCCGGGTGGCCTTTCTGTCTTTGTAAAGCACGGCCCGTAATTGATGAACTGATCTGAACTGGTGGGTGCTACTTTGAACTCCATAAATTGTGTCTCATGCATACGAAGAATCTCATTAACCTACAATGGACAGGCACCGGGCACCGTGGTCCTGAATACCAACTTGCCCCGGGGCTTGGAGCATGTTGTGGCTGAGTGATGCTTCACTCGGAGAGGACATAAGTCACCTATCGCAGCAGCATCACTAGCCTGCACTTGAGTTATAGCTGGTGCTGCTTTTGGAATGGTCTTTTTTTGGGGGGGGCTTATTCACCAGCAAACCAAAGCATGAAGAGCTCCATCCCTTCTGCTTTCTATGGAAAAGCAAGAGAAAGGCAACGTAACAATGATACAGGGCTATTTTTGGGCAGGAACGCACAGGAACGGAGTTCCAGCTGGCTCCCGAGTTGGCCACACCCAGCAGGAACTCGTTAGCATAATAGGCCACACCCAACAGCAGGAACTCATTAGGATTGGCTACATTAGGGGTGTGTGGCCTAACATGCAAGGGAGTTCCTGCCACAAAAAACCCCTGGGTTTTGACAACAAACAAGCTAAACAGAATAAGAAGCAAAAGGTGGGTGTGGCTGGATAACCACACTTCTGGTAACGTGGGGGTGTGGCCTAATGTGCCAATGAGCTGTGCTGTCAGGGGTGTGGCCTATTATGCTAATGAGTTCCTGCTGGGCTTTTTCTACAAAAAAAGCCCTGGATGTGCATTTATCATTGGAAGTAATATTCATTCCTAACCCGAATCTGCTCAATTGGTTAACCTCAGAAGGGGGTGTACAAAGTCCCTCAAGTGGTGGCTGACTTATGGAGACCCCGTAGGATTTTCAAGGCAAGATATTCAGACTGACAGATATATAGCCACAGGCCCTTGCAAGTTGAGAGGCCGCAAAATACGGTGATACATAAAACCGTAAAAACTAGAGTACACAAATTTGTGATCGAGACAGATTAAAAGTTAACGGACTACGGTGTCAAGAAGCCGCCCCCAACAATACCCTCTCAGACCTCAACCTCTTTGCTGCAAAGGCAAACAGAGAGGCTCCGTGGGATACATACACGTCATTATTGGATAGCGGGAATACAATCTTCTACAGAATATGAGTTTATGGCAGACAAAATTCCTGCCAAAAATTTAACCCTGGGGTTAAATTTGTCGTGATTTAATAGTTTTTACTGTTTTGTACTGTTTTTATGTATGGGCTTGTGCCCCTGTGTAAGCCGCCCTGAGCCCGTTCGCGGGGAGGGCGGGGTAAAAATGCAAAAATAAAATAAATAAAT